>NW_027185860.1:11737241-11861975 GCF_028583685.1 Petaurus breviceps papuanus | reverse complement strand
AAAAAACTTTATTTCATATTCTGTTAATTTGGATATCTTATATTTTTTGGATAAATGTTCATTACTTTTAAATTCTCAAGATTTACTAGCATATTCTTGTTTGAAGAAAGTTCTGATAATTATTTTTATTTCTTTTATCAATATGGTTTTTATCTTGCTATTTTTTATTTTAGCAAATTTTACTTTCTTCTTCCTCTTTCAAAACCAGGTCAGCTAAAGGTCTATCAATTTTGTTAGTCTTTCAAAGAACTCACCTCCAATTTTTAATCTACCAACTTTATATGACTTTTTCTTTTCCATTTTTATCTATTTCTCCTCTAATTTTCAAAATTTTCTCTTTGGTGCTTTGTTGTTGTTTACAGATTTTCTAGCATTTAAAATTATACATTCAGTTCACTGATCTCCTTTTCCTATGTCGTTATATATTTCGTTTTTTGTTTTTTTTAATATTTCTTTTATTTTTAAATTATGAACCAAAACTAACATTTGTTGTTATATATATTCAAAGAGATAATTATTCCTGTGAGTATTGCTTTAGCTGAATTTCAGAAATTGTGGCATCTGATCTCTGTTATTTTTTAACATCATTGTTTTCTGATTTTTTTTCCCCTTGAACTCATTCAGAATATCATTATGAAGTCTCCTTTTAGTTCTATAACTTTTGCTTTAGTTTTATGTATTTTTCTAGGGTTTTGGTGTTTTAACTTAGTTATTAAGAATTTTAAATACATCTGCTGATTTTAAAGAATATTTAAAAATTTTTGTTAGAGATCCAGGAGGAAAAAAAAGAGAGTCTATAGCCATTGGTATGAAAAATTTGTGGTAGAAGATGCATAATGGTTCACCAGAATCTTATGTATGACTTTTTATAATTTCCATAAAGTTGGTAGTCATTTTAAAACAATGGTACAATGTCATGGAGAAAAAAAAGGAATAAGATACTTGGATTCTACTTTTGGCTCTGCTCATAAAGCATTTGTACAAGTCACTTATCCTGAAATGAATTCAGAATTGTAAACTCTTCATAAATGTGAAATATCATCATTACTCATCCTCTCTGACCTTCAATTTCTTTCATGTTCAACATGATGTGCTTGAGTGAGATTATCTCTATAGTTTCTTCCAACTCTTAACAGTCTATGCAGAAATATAGAGAATTCTAGTAAAGGGATCTGAATAAGAGTTCCAGTTCTGATATTAATTAACTGCATGGCATTTGGCAAAATCACTTAACTTTATTATGTGTCCTTATCTATAAAATGGGGATAATAATACATATACAACTTACTTCATGAGAGTGTTGTAAGGAAACTACTTGCTTTATAATACTTAGAGTGACATTGAAATTTGAGTGGCTTTATCATTTTAGTTCTGCATTACCATTGCATAATTCTGAAATGTTCTAGTTATCTTGTACTGAGGGTACCATAGTTTATTCTACAACTATTTATAAAGAGCCTTTAATATGCCAGGAATTGCACTAGGTGCTGTCTATGAAGACAAAAAAGAAGATATAGTTTTTACCTACAGAGAGCTTACATTGCATTTTAACTTTCTTGTTCTTTGTCTTTCTATTAACTGAATTATCATTCCATGAACATGGAATTGCCTTTTTAGAATTGCCCTTAGAGTTATTATCTGTTTCTCCAACCTTTACAATGTCTAATGGTGATCTCTAATGTGTAACTTGGTGACCTCAGTACCAACTGCCTCCTCTAGTTATGGCTGGGGAAATACTATTCTGTCCCTCTAAGGTCCTAAAAAGAAATGAATCTTTTTTGATCTGGACTCTAAAATTATCTTGTATCCTCCTTTATGTCATCTTAAAGTTCTGCAAGCTCTAGGGGTCATGGGATATCACTGTCATTTTCTATTCACCTGTCTTTTTTTCTCAACTTAAAAGATTTCATCTTCTTAGCCCTCATAATGTTGGTTTTTTTCTATTTCAACCAGGGACCACTCTTACTCTTAGAATACCTTACAGTAATATTTTGAAAGAAAAGACTTAATTTTCTTATACACAAATGTAATTATTTTAAGTGATAAAAATTCTAATGCTATTAAGCTCAAGGGAGTGTTGTGAGGAAGTTTATTTTTTAAATTATGTTGTGTAATAGATAAAGGGCTAGATGTGGAGTCAGGAAGATCTGAGTTCAAACACTTCATCTGTCAAATTTAGGAAAACTATCAGCATAATTGAGCCTATCAATAATAAAATGAATAGAAACCACGCGATTATCTCAAAACATGCAGAAAAAGTTCTTGGTAAAATATAGCACCCATTCCTATTAAAAACACTAGAGAGCACAGGAGTAAATGGAGTTTTCCTTAAAATAAGCAGAATGTATTTAAGACCATTAGCAAACATTATATGTAAGGGGGATAAGCAACAAGTATTCCCAATAAGATCAGGGGTGAAACAAGGATGCCCATTATCAACACTTTTATTCCATATAGTATTAGAAATGTTAATTATAGCAAGAAGAGAAGAAAAAGACATTGAAAAAATTAGAATAGGCAATGAGGAAACAAAACTATCACTTTGTAGATGATATGATGTTATACTTAGATAATCAACTAAAAAAATCTACTTGAAATAATTAACTTTAGCCACTACTACAAAATAAAGCCACATAAATCATCAGCATTTCTATATATGACTGAAAAAGCCCAGAAGAAAGAAATAGAAAAAGAAATTCATTTTATAATAACTGCAAACAATATAAAATATTTGGGAGTCTATTTGCCAAGACAAACCCAGAAAATATATGAACACAATTACAAAACACTTTTCACACAAATCCAAGTCAGATCTAAACAATTGGAAAAATATTAATTAATCATGGGAAGGCCAAGTTAATATAATTAAAATGAAAATTCCACTTAAATTAATTTACTTATTCAATGCCATACCAATCAAACTACCAAAAAATTATTTCATAGAGTTAGAAAAAATAAACAACAAAATTCATTTAGAAGAACAAAATGTTCAAAATGTCAAGGGAATTAATGGAAAAAAAATACAAAGGAAGGTGGCCTAGCCATACCAGATCTAAAATTATATTATAAAGTAGCAATCATCAAAATTATTTTGTACTGAATAAGAAGCAAAGTGGTAAATCAGTGAAACAGGTTAGGTACACAGGACATAGTAGTAAATGATTATAGTAATCTACTGTTTGATAAACACAAAGACTCCAGCTACTGAGATAAGAATTCACTATGTGACAAAAATTGCTGAGAAAACTGAAAAATAGTGTAGCAGAAACTAGGCAGAGACCATCATAAACCCTATACCAAGATAAGGTCCAAGTGGACACATGATTTAGACATAAATGATGATACCATAAGCAATTAGGAAAGCAAATAGTTTACCTGTCAGATCTATGAAGAAGGAAAGCATTCATGACCAAACAAGAGACAGAATATTTTGAAATGCAAAATGGATAGCTGATTATATTAAATTAAAAAAAGTTTTGCACAAACACAACCAATGCAAGCAATATTAGAAGGCAAGTATAAAGCTGGGAAACAATTTTCATAGCCAATGTTTCAGACAAAAGCCTTATTTCTCAAATATATAGAGAACTGAGTCAAATTTATAAGAATACAATTCATTCCCCAATTGATAAATGGTCAAAGGATAAGAACAGGCAGTTTTCTAATGAATAAATTAAAGTTATCTATAGTCTTAAGAAAAAATGCTCCAAATCACTTTTGATCAGAAAAATGCAAATTAAAACAGCTCTGAGGTACCACCTCTCACCTATCAGATTGGCTAATATGACAGAAAAGGAAGATGATAAATGCTGGAGGTTTTTGAAAATTGGAACACTACTTCAATCTTGATAGAGTTGTGAACTGATCCAACCATCCTGCACAGCAATTTGGAACTATGTCCAAAGGACTATAAAACTGTGCATAACCTTTGACCCAACAATACCACTTCAGTTCTGTATTCCAGAGATCCTAAAAAAAAGAAGGAAAGGACCCACATGTACAAAAAGATTTATAACAGCTCTTTTCTGGTGACAAAGAATTGGAAATTGAGGGGATGTCCATCAGTTGGGGAATGGCTGAACAAATTGTAGAATATGAATGTAATGGAAGGAATGCTATTCTCTAAGAAATGATGAGCAGGTGAATTTTAGAAAAACCTGGAAAGACTTACATGAACTGAGGCTAAGTGAAGTGAGCAGAACCAGAAGAACATTGTACACAGTAACGGGAATGTAGTTCAATTATCAGTTATAATAGACTTAACTCTTCAAAGTAACACAATGATTCAAGACAATTCCAAAAGTCTCATCATGGAAAATATTATTCACAGGCAGAGAAAGAACTATGGAGTCCGAATGCAGATTGAGCCATACTATTTTCACTTTCTTTTTGTTTTTTCTTTCTCATGGTTTTTCTTTTTTTGTTCTGAGTCTTCTTTCACAACATGACTAATGTGGAAATATGTTGAACATGATTATTCTTGTATAACCTACATTAGATTGCTTGCTATCTTGGAGAGGGGGAAGGGAAAGGATGGAAGGAGAAAAATTTAGAACTCAAAATCTTACAAAAATAAATGTTGGAAACTATCTTTATATGCAATGGGAAAAAATAAGTGTTAAAAAACCAACCCACAAGCAAATGTTGCCCCAGATACTAAACAGTTGTGTGACCCTGGGCAAGTCACTTAACCACTGTCTGCCTTGGTTTTTTCCTCTATAAAATGAGGATAATACTAGCACCTACCTCATATGGTTTTTGATAAGAAAACATACGTAAAGCACTTTGTTGTTCTTTTAAATGTGTCCTTGTTCTTACTATTGCAATGTGAACTATTAGAAAGGACTTTAGGACCATCTCTTACAGATCAGGAAATGGAGGCCCAAAAAGATTATATATGACAATGCTTGTAGTGATAGAGAATAAGTTTAAGATAGAAATAACTAATTATTTCAATTATAAACAAAGCTGAGTATAACTCTCATCCCTTGACAAAACATTGAGTGATTTTTTTCTGCTATGCCACAGTCTCCTTGTTGCTGCCATGATTGAAATGGTTTGTTGTTTGCATCTTAAACTTATTTTCTATCAACACAAGCATTTTCTTTTTTGGAAAAAAAACTCCAAAATACCCTAAAACAACACCTCTTAAGATAATGCCATGCTTCAGCTAGTTTGGTGACCTTGTCACTGAACCTCTCTGGATGTCATCTGTCAGATTAGGGAATTGAACTAAATGATGCCTAAGCTCCCCTTCTTATTCCTAAATTCTATGGTTCCATAAGTTTATTTTGAAAAGCTGTTTGGTTTACCTATAGCACTGTTAAGGTTTCCTTAGCTGAAAGTCCAACAAATGAGAAGAAAAAAGGTGAAAATCCTCTATTGGATTAGGAAGTCATTCATATTTCATGTTTAGCTGATCCCGGAGCCATTAATGTCAGTTTTTTTTTTTTTTACTTATTGATACAAGAGGAGAGATCTCAGGTGTTTCACACTGGGCAAGAAAATTATCGTATTATCTCAGTGATTTTAAACACTGTGAGTAAAAATAGTGGTGACACTTAAATGATATTTTATTATATCTTTATGATGTAAATGGTGAATTATGAATTATGAATATGAAATGAGATTGTTTACCTTAAAACTTAGGAGTGTTGATGATTATTGTTAACTAAGTACAATGCTCTAACATTTTTAGTGTCACTTGGTAAAACTCCCAGAAAATTCTCTCATCATTTAAATGCCTTTACATGAATAGTGAAAAATGTAGAAATAAAGAATATCATGCTACAGCAGTCCTTGATCAGAGAAAACTACTGATAATAATATTCATGTTTGTGTATCACCCTCCCATCTCTCCCCACTCCCCCAACTTATACTGAAGAAATTGAGGGAATTGACGATAACAATGTGTGTTTACTCTGGTGCTGTTATTTATCATTGTGTTGACCAAAGTTCTAAAGGTTTTCAAAGTTGTTTTCATTATAATGTTATCATCAAATAAATTATTCTAAATATGTTCATTGTACTCTGTATTAGTTTATAAAGGTCTTTACAGTTTCTTATAAACATGTAAATTTTGTCTTTTCCTTTTTTAAAAAAATTATTTATTTTTATTTGTAATGTAACATTCAATTGCTTAAACTTTTGAGTTCCAAATTTTCTTCTCCTTCCTCTCCTTCTCCCTTCCCCCACATGGTGGCATCAATCCAATATAAGTTCTACAAATTCTTTCACATTAAACATTAATCAAGTTGCAAGGAAGGAATATAAGCAATGGAATGAACAACAAGAAAGAAAGAACAAAACAAGAAAGAGAGAGAGCAAATAGTTTGCTACAATTTGCATTCAGACCCTGTAAATCTTTATCTGAATGTGGATAGCCTTTTCCACCATGAGTCCTTGGAGATGTCTTATACATGAGCCCAGTCTATAAGAATCAGTCATCACAGATATATTGTGTCTGTAATTGTGTACAATGTTCTCCTGGCTCTGCTCCTATCACTTAGTTTATATAAATCTCCAGGTTATTATGAAGTCTTCTGCTCCTCATATCTTATAGCACAATAGTATTCCATTACATGCAAATGCCACAATTTGTTTAGCCATTCCCCAATTGATGGGCATCCCCTTGATTTCCAATTCTTTACCACCACAAAAAGAGCTGCTATAAATATTTTTGTACATATGGGTCCTTTTCCCAGTGGCATGGTCTCTTTGGGATACAGCCCTAGGAGTGGTATTGCTGGGTCAAAGGGTAGGCACGTTTTTATAACCCTTTGGACATAGTTCCAGATTGCTCTCCAGAATGGTTGGAGCAGTTCACAACTCCATCCACAAGCATTAGTGTTCCAATTTTCCCACATCTTATCGAGTATTTGTCATTTTCATGTTTTGTCATGTTAGCCAATCTGACCAGTGAGATGTGGTACCTCAGAGTTGTTTTGATTTGCATTTCTCTAATCAACAGTGATTTAGAGGATTTTTTCATATGATTATAGAAATCTTTAATTTTTTCTTGTGAAAACTGCCTGTTCATATCCTTTGACCATTTATCAATTGGGGAATGACTTTTACTTTATTCTCTAGGATTATATAAGTATGTCATCATATCATCTGCAAAGAGTAATGGCTTAGTCTTTTCTTTGCCTATTCTAATACCTTTAATTTCTTTTTCTTCTCTTATTGCTACAACTAACATTTCTAGTACCAAATTGAATAACAGGGGTGATAGTGGACATCTTTGTTTCACCCCCAATCTTATTGGAAATACTTTTGGCTTATCCCCATTACATATAATACTTGCTGATGGTTTTACATAGATGCTACTTATTATTTTAAGAAAGACCCCATTTATTCCTATGCTTTCTAGTGTTTTTAATAGGAATGTGTGGTATTTTTGTCAAAAGCTTTTTCAGCATCTATTGAGATAATCATATGGTTTCTACTAGTTTTGTTGGTGATAGGAGATGATATCCTATAGTTTTCCTAATATTGAACTAGTCTTGTATTCTTGGAAGAAATACTACCTGATAAAAGTTTTTATTCTTGTGATAACTTACTGTAATCTTTTTGCTAATATTTTATTTAAATTTTTTGCATCTATATTCATGAGAGAAATTGGTCTATAATTTTCTTTCTCTGTTTAGGCTATTCTCAATTTAGGTATGAGTACCATATTTGTATCATAAAAGAATTTGGTAGGATTCCTCCAGTTTTCCCAAATAGTCTGTATATTGGAATTAATTGTTCTTTAAATGTTTGATAGAATTTTCATCTGGCCCTGGAGATTTTCTCCTAGGGACTTCATGGATGATCTGTTCAATTTCTTTTTCTGAGATGGGATTATTTATGTATTTTACTTCCTCTTTAGTTAATCTCAGCAATTTATATTTTTGTAAATATTCATCCATTTTACTAAGATTGTCAAATTTATGGACATATAGTTGGGCAAAAATAATTCCTAATGTCTTAATTTCTTCTTCATTGGAGGTAAATTCCCCTTTTTCATTTTTGATATTGTTAATTTGGTTTTCTTCTTTCTTTTTTTAAAATTAAATTAACTAAAGGTTTATCACTTTTATTATTTCATTTTATAAACCAGCTCTTAGTTTTATTAGTTCAATCGTTTTTTAAAATTTTCTTAATTTGTCCTTTGGTTTTCAGTAGTTCTAATTTAGTATTTAACTGGGGATTTTCAATTTGTTCTTTTTCTCACTTTTCCAGTTGCATGCCCAATTCACTTATCTCCTTTTTCTCTATTTTTTTCATGTAAGCATTCAGAGATGTAAAACTTCCCCTAAGAACCACTTTCATTGCATCCCATAAGTTTTGGTATGTTGTCTCATTATTGTCATTCTCTTGAATGAAGTTACTGGTTGCTTCTGTGATTTGTTTTTTGACCCACTCATTTTTTTTTTTAAAGCAATCGGGGTTAAGTAACTTGCTCAAGGTTACACGGCCAGTTATTTCTGGGTGTGGTGCTAAGTGTCTGAGCCCGGGATTCGGTCTCCTGGTCATCCCGACACTGGAGCTGGTGCTCTTACTCTCTGTGCTACCTGGCTGCCCCATGACCCACTCATTCTTTAGGATTAGATTATTTAGTTTCCAATTAATTTTTAGTCTATCCATGGCCCTTCATTATGTATAATTTTTGTTGCATCATGATCTAAAAAGGATACATTTAATATTTCTACCTTTTTGCACTGGCTTGTGAGGATTTTATGCCCTAGTGCATGGTCAGTTTTTGTGTATGTGCCATGTACCACTGAGAGGAAGGTTTATTTCTTTTTATCCCTTTCAGTTTTCTCCAGAAGTCTATCATATCTACCTTCTCTAAAATTCCATTCACTTCCTTAACTTCTTTCTTGTTTATATTGAGGTTAGATTTATCAAATTCAGAGATGGGGAGGTTGAGGTCCCCCACTAGTATAGTTTTGCTATGTATTTCTTTCTCTAATTCCCTTAACTTCTTGTCTAAGAATTTGGATGCTATACCACTTGGTGCATATATATTTATATATGTTTAGTAATGATATTGCTTCACTATCAGTGGTGCCTTTTAGCAGAATATAATTTCCTTCCTTATTTCTTTTAATTAGGTCTGTTTTTGCTTTTGCTTTCTCTGAGATTAGGATTGCTACCCCCACTGTTTTTTACTTTAGCTGAAGCATAATATTCTACTCCAACCATTTACCTTCACCCTCTGTGTATCCCTCTGTTTCAAATGTGTTTCTTGAAAACAGCATATTGTAGGATTATGGTTTTTAATCATTCTGCTATCTGCCTCTGTTTTATGGGAGAGTTCATCCTATTCACATTTACAATTATGATTACTATTTGTGTCTTTCCATCCTATTTCCTCCCTTTTTTATGCTTATTTCTCCCTTCTCCTTTCCCTCTTTAAGAGTTTTTCTTTTGGCCTCCACTGCCCTCAATATTTCCTCTCTATTAGCCCCCCTCCCTTTCCCTACCCTTTCCCCTTACTACTTCTTCCTTCCCTTCTAGCCCTGCCCCCTTCCCTTCTACTGCCTGTAGGGCATGTTAAATTTTTGTACTTAAGAAAGTATGTTATGCCCTCTTTGAATCAAAACCAATGAGAGTAAAGCTCTTAAAATGTTCATCTTCCTCCCTTATTTCCTTCTTCTGTAATATATTTTTATACCTTTTAATGTGGCATAATTTAACCTTTTCTGCCTCCTCTTTTCCTCTTCTCTGATTATAATCCCTTTGCTTCCATTGATAAGGATTTTTTTTTATCACTTAAGTTAATTTATACCTACATCCTCTATATCTGTCTGTCTGTCTGTCTGTCTATCTATCTATCTATCCCTTTTAAATGTCATAATAATTATACAGTTCTCAATATTGACAGGTATCATCCTCCCATATAGGCATGTAAGCAGTTTGCTCTGATTGAATAATAAGTTGTGTGTGTGTGTGTGTGTGTGTTTTCCCTGTTTACCTTTTTATGTCCTTCTTTAGTCTTGTATTTGGAGGTCAAATTTTCCATTAAGCTCTGACCTTTTCATCAGGAAGATCTGGAAATCCCTTATTTAATTGAATGACCATCTGAAAGATTATGTTAATTTTTACTGGATAGTTGATCCTTCATTATAGTTCAAGCTCTATTGCTTTACAAAATATCATATTCCAATCTCTCTGATCTTTTAATGTAGAAACTTCTAGGTCCAATGTGATCCTGACTGATGATATTTGAATTATTTCTTTCTGACTGCTTGCAGTATTTTCTCCTTGATCTGATAATTATGGAAGTTGGTTGCAATATTCCTTGGAGTTTTCAATTTGGGATCTTTTCCAGGAAGTGTTTGATAGATTCTTTCAATAACTATTTTATCCTCTGGTTCTAGGACCTCAAGGCAGTTTTCCTTGATGATTTCTTTGAAGATATTGTACAGGCTCTTTTTTTCATCATAGCTTTCTGGTAGCCAATAATTCTTAGTTTATCTCTTATGTATCTCTTTTCCAGGTCAGTTGTTTTTCCAATGAGATATTTTACATTTTCTTCATTAGATTTTGTTTCACTGATTCTGGATGCCTCATAGAGTCATTAGCTTCAATTTGTTTCATTCTAATTTTCAGTGAATTGTTTTCTTCAGTTAGTTTTTTAATCTCCTTTTCCATTTATTCAGTTTTTACTTTTTAAGAGTTATTTTCTCCAGTTAGATTTTGAACTTCCTGTCCCATTTGATAAATTTTACTTTTTAAGGAACTGTTTTCTTCAGTGAATTTTTTCCCATTTTGCCAATTATATTTTTAAAATAGTGGGGTCAATTTATCTTCTACTCCTCTAATTTGGCTTTTACAACCCTTCTTGAGTTCTTCCACGAAGGCTTTTTGGGTTTGAGACCAGTTCATATTCCCTTTTGAGGTTTCAGATGTGGGTATAGAGTCAATGCTGTCCTCTTTGGCATTTGTTTCTTTGCACCCACCGTAATAGGATTCTAATGTTTTTGTTTTTCCAATTTGCTTTTTGCCCTTTGTGATTGCTTATTTCCTTGCTTTTAAAATGGATCTCTGCTTCTGGGGTACAGAGGGCTCCAACCCATGCTTCTTATGCAGGTAGTTAGGGCACTGGTTTTTGACTTTGTGTGCTGTGGTCTCTGAGTGCCTAGACTGAGGCTAAAGCTAGAACTTTTGGCATTTCCCCAGGGTTACACTGTAGCTCACAGTTTGAGGTATGAGGGAAGGGTTGTCTGGCTGCTTCAGCATTCTGCCTCCATGCCCCTGGGCTAGAGCACAGGTGGGCTTAGTCGTTGGTGGCTGGGGTCATGCTGGTGTCTGCTGATTCCCCTGGTTGTGTGAAGACACACCTGGACTTCTGGTGTTAGGATTTGCTGACTCCACTCCCTCCCCCCACCCCCCAGCATTCAGGATCTCCCACTGGTCAGCTGAGATGGGGCTTCTTGGGATGCCTCCCATTCTGCACTTTAGCCTCACCACAGGCACAGCCACATCCTTCCTCAAAGACTCCCAAGCCTCCAGCTGGTTCCACTATTGCAGGATTTTACACTGGGGCAATATTCTCTGGGATTTTCAAGGTTGGAGAGACAGAGGTGAGAGCAACTACAGTTTGCTCCTCTATCTTGGCTCCTAGAAGTTCATGTAGGTCAGTTTTGTCTTTTCTTTTGGCTTAATAATATTCTATTAAATTCATATAGCAATATTTGTTTAGCCATTCTCCAAAAGATGCCTCCCCCCATAAAAAAAGGATCAGCAAGTGGTTAATTATGGGAATTGAATGAACCATGCTGACTCCATCTTGTGACTCAATTCTGCAAGTAACTTAATTTTTATTAAATTATGTGTCTAGTTAAATTCTATCTTGTGAGAAAAATTATTTAGTTTTTGGAACTGGAAGAAAAACATATTGCATTGTTTGAACCTACCCCAGCATGGCTGGGAGACTAGACCCCCTCTACCTGCTGCTTAAAGACCCTTAACCAAGTAACTAAATTATGCTGCCCAGAAACCCAGTCAGATCCAAAGTTTGATGAAAGGAGTTTTCTCACAATTGTACATCTGTAATGCCAAGCAAGAGCAGCTTCCAAGGTTTGGATTACAAGCATAGTAAACTCCATTTATTCAGTAACAAATTAAGGCAAAACATTCACAGAAAATAAAAATACAGCATTCACCATGTGTAACTCAATCATCTAGTAAGTTCTCAATTCAATCACAAAGTAGAAAGTCAAAGTACTCAACCCCTGGATAGTACATGCATTTAGTCAATCACAAAGTCCCTTTTCTCAAGTGGAGATTAGTTTTCAATCATAAACAAAGTACATTGATTTGGCTGGTCACCAAGTACAAAGGTTAAAAGTTTTCCACCCCTGGATCACAACTGAATTATAATATCTGTTACCACCAAGCACCCTCTCAAGGGTCAGTGGAAAGCACAAGGGCCATCTACCCTTAAGTCACAGCTAGGTTACAATATAATCACAGCACTCAATACTCAAGGAGAAGATATTTCTTCATCTTGACCCAAGGCAAGTTCTCAGCCTTGTTTCTGTTTCTGGGAATACAAAGCTTAACAAAAACACCACAATGTTTATGCACATTGCTGGCATTCTCTTCAATTCACCTTCAGCCTGTGAAATTAACCTAGGCCCAACAACGTCCGAGGACTCTATCAACAAATGACTCTGACAAAGTAACATCAAAACAGACAGACAAAATACTGGCACCACAGTCATGCCTCCTTGGTTCTTGGCAGCTTGGGTGGCAGTTCTCAAAAGTCCTGGAGAGCTCCAACTGGCCCTCAGCAGTCCAGGCAGCTTTGGCTGGCAGTTCTCTCTCTCTCAGTAACTCTGTCCTCCGGCAAATCTCTCTCTCTCTCTGCCTCCACAATGCTGCTCCCAAAATTTCTTCTGACCTCTCTCAGCTTGGGCCTCTCCCTATACACGGCACCAGCTCCTCCTTTTTCAGTCCCCTCTCTTCAGGTCAACAAGTCCATGCCACTTATGGGATTCACAAGCTCTGGGTTTTAACACTTAAGCTGAAAACCAAGCCAATACAAGGGGATCTTTAAATTCCATTACCATTACAACATCTCAAGCAATCCATGTCTTATCTGAAAAACTGGTCCTGTACTGATCAACTCAGTTATCATTTCCATGTTCCTTTAATTGTTCACAACACTTGATACCTCTTTTTCTGAATTTGAGGCTCCCTTTCCTAGTTTGAAAAGTCTTTAATCTTTCCTCCAATTAGAAATCAGATCACCTACTGTTGCATTATGTCCTTTTAGTTAATTTTCTTATTTATTTAATTATTTTTAAGGTATAAAAGTCTATCTTTACCTGTATTTGGAGTCAAGGCCTAAGTTGAGGAAGTCTGCTCCCAGTTTGTTGGATCATTGTCATGTATTGCTTAATAAATCCTCAGAAGGGGGTGGCTAGGTGGCGCTGTGAATAGAGCACTGGCCCTGGAGTCAGGAGGACCTGAGTTTGGATCCAGCCTGAGACACTTAATACACACAAAAATACTAGCTGTGTTACCTTGGGCAAGTCAACCCCAATTGCCCTCCAAAAAGTAACAAATTCATAAATAAATAAATCCTCAGAAGGTTAAACTTTCATTTCCTCAGTAATTTTATCTTTTACTTGCCACAATATGCAGATAAACATTCTACCTGGCGAAGGAGATTCAGATGCCAAGAATAATGTGGTTTTATACCATCTCTAAACATTAACCTAACTCTGTGCTCTCTAAATATGAAGTCTTTGTCTAAGCAAGAATAAATGAACATACTATTGAAAGAATAGATCCATGTCATAGAATCCTAGAATGCTAGACTTGGAAGGAGCCTTACAGAATATCTTTTTTGGTTTGTACTATGTCTATTCTCTTGTTTCTGGTTACTTTATATGAGTTCATACTGGTCTTCTCAAAGTTTCATTGAATTTCTCATTTTATTGCTTTCTATGGCACAACAAATTGAATTATATTCAGATACTGTAGATTGTTCAGCCATTTTCCAATTGATTGTCCTCTACTTTTCTATTATTATTCCCATTAAATGCTTAATAAATGCATTTCCCATTTATTCCTTTCAAGTTCTTTGCTGTCATAAGAGTCAATATTTTGTTATATATATAATTCTTTTTTTTTCTTTTCTTTTTATGTCAGTTAAAGGTATTTGCTCTGTAGTGGGATTACAAAGTCAAAGGGGAAGAATATTATGATGATTTTTTTCTATATTTTCAAATTGTTTCTCAAAATAGATCATTTAGAACTCTATCAGCAAGAGATTCATGTGCTTGACTTCCTATAGATCTTCCCACATTGATCATTTTCATATTTTATTTTTACCAAGTTGATGGTTGAGGGGTGAAACTTCAGATTGGGTCAGTTTGCATTTGAGGGGTGAAACTTCAGATTAGGTTAATTTGTATTTTTCTTCTTTATTAGTGATTTGAAATATTTTGTTCATTGTATATTATTTGCATTTCTTCTTTTGAAAACTCCAGAAACAGTAAATTTATGAACTTAACATTCAATTAAATTCCTAGAAAATCATCAAATATAACCAAAGTAAGCACAAAAGAAGAACTATTAGAAATCCAAACTAGATGATTTGAAAGGAAAAATACTATGGAATTGAAAATCAATAAATCTTTAGATGATAGGATTTGAAAGAGTGAGAAAAAATTTAGAAAGTATGAAGTGAAAGTATGGAAAGAAAATAAAATTAATTATTAAAATCTATTATACACAATTATATACCAGCAAAATTAAAACTTTAAAGAAGGTAAAGGTTATCTAAACAAATGAAAATTCTCAATCAATATAACATTAAAAGATGTTAAAATAAACTAATTTCAGAGGAAAAAAATTAAACCAACTATAAAGGAACTACCTAAGAGAGGTTTAAAAAATTCTCAAATTAGGCCTAATGGATTTATAGGCAAACTGATAAAATATTTAAAGAGTAATTGTCAAAATAAAAAAAAAATTAAAATAGGACATGCTACTTAATTCTTTCAATGAGATGAACACAATGCTATTATCCAAACTAAGGAAGTATAAGCTGAGGAAAGAGAACTATAGAACTGTATTTCTTCAAATATTGCTTCAAAATATTGTTTCAAGTATTGCTTTGAAATAATGGGGACATGATCTTTTTTTTTTTTTTTTTGCTGATGACAAGATGTTTTCCTTAGAAAATCCCAGAGAATCAGTGAAAAAAAACCAAATGAAACAATAGTTTCAATAAAGTATCAGGAAAATATTAACCCACAAAAGTAATCAACATTTTTAGCAATAACAAAATCTAGGAGAAAATAACAGAAAGAGAAAACCCATTCAAAATAATTATAAAATGCACGAACTATCTTGGAATACCTATAAACTAAGACATACTCAAAAATTCCATAAATTCATTTATAAAACTCCTCAAAGAAATAAAGAATGACTTAAATAATTTGAAGGAATATTTAATACTCTTGACTGGGTCATGTCAAAATAATAAAAATAATGATGATACCTAAATTAACTTGAAGATAAAGTGCCATACCAATTAAATTTCCTAAGAGGTAGTTTTTAGAGCTAGACTAAATAATAAAATTCATTTGGAGGAGCAAAAAGTTTAGAACATCAAAATAACTCATGGAAAATGTAGGAATAAAAGGGGAATAAGATGTCTAGACCTCAAATTATGCCATAAAAGAGTAATTATCAAAGCTATTTGATACTAACTAAAAATATTAGAATATAACAGAAGAAAAGCAGGATAAGGAAAAATTAGATAGTTGAACCCAGTGTTTGATGAACCTGAAAATATAGTTACTTGTGGAAAATTCTTAAGTTGGCAAGAATTCATGGGAAAACTGCAAAGCTATTTGACAGAAATGCAGTTTAGACCAACTGCTCACACCATATACCACAAGATGTTCAAACTCAGAATATGTATGTAACATGAATACTAATAATGATATATCATAAAAAATAAGAAAGAATAGGATCAAGCTCTTTTCACAACGATGGTCAACCCAAACAAGAAATAGAGAGGATCACAAAAGAAAAAAGCCATTTTTGAGTACATAAAATTGAAAAGTTTTTGAATAAGCAGTATCAGTCCAACTAGGTCAAAGAGGAAAACTATCAAGTAGTAAAATATCTTTGTATCATATTTCAGATATTAGAAGAGATGAAGAAATGTACCTTCTTCCCTTCTTTAGAATGACAGACAATGAATGTGAAATTATGCATATACAGAACAACTCAGTTTATATGCTTGTTAATTTTGCTCAGCTGCATGTTCCACATGTTTTCTTTTCATTTCTTTGCTAATTGATAATTCTTTAGTGAGGAGAAAGTAACATATATGGGGGCGGCCAGGTAGCACAGCAAGTAAGAGCACCGGCTCCAGTGTTGAGAAGACCTGGAGATCGAATCCCGGGCTCAGACACTTAGCACCCACCCAGAAACACCTGGCCGTGTAACCTTGAGCAAGTTACTTAACCCCAATTGCTTAGGGGCGGCCAGGTGGCTCAGCGAGTAAGAGCACCGGCTCCAGTGTTGGGACGACCGGGAGATCGAATCCCGGGCTCAGACACTCAGCACCACACCCAGAAATAACTGGCCTTATAACCTTGAGCAAGTTACTTAACCCCGATTGCTTAATAAAAAGAAAAAAGTAACATATATGGAAACAAAGGTGATATAAAATCATGTTTTCATTAAAAAAAGAGAAAACTTGATTCATATTCTTTCACCACTTATGTATTGATCTTGATCTTATATGTTTCCATCATTAACTGTATCTTTTTAAAGTTAAACTTTTGTCAGAGATATTTGAATTTGGTTACATTTGAAATGTGATCATAAGTTATATTAAAAGGTAGTTAGCATAAGGAGGAGAGAGCTATCCTCAATGTTAATAAGACCTGGGTTCAAATCTCACTTCTAGCATATACTGACATTGTGACTTTGGACATCCATGGATCACTGCCCTCAGGCAGTTTTGTACGACTATAAATGTCAAAGAAGGTGCTAATCTACATTCTGAGATCTCCTAGTGAGCTTGTAGTAATGGAAATTGTTTTTTTTTTTTCCTTCCTCTTCTTACTGGACAATTTTTTATTATTTTAATGTATTGATTTTAATTATGTAAAGATTTTGAAATTTTGTGTGGCATGTGGGTAAACAATGGATACCTTCACCCTATCCTGATGCTGGAATGGGGCACATCTATTGGAGCTGAGCCTAAATTCTTACCTCTTTGGATGAATTCCATATTTGGCCCACTTATGATGATAAAAATGGTCTGGCTTTTGCTAAAGGGCATGTGTAATCTAGTTGGTTCCTCTATCCCTGTGATCGGGAAAGAGAATCTCTCTCTCTTCTTCCTTTCCTAGCAGTCCAAGAGAGAGATCATAAAGTCCCAAGATGCTTGTAAGAGAGGAAGGGGGTGGGGATAGAGACTTTGGCCTCTTCCTTTAAGCCTCCTGAGTGAGTAATTCTTCCTTATTAATTGCCAGTCCTCTTTGGTGTAGCCCTTTCCACCCATCACCAAGACCACAGGACTAAGCAGAAACCTATGGTCACACAGGTATTTTGGCAAGAAGCCAGGCACATATATCAACAGAAGTGGCTCAAGCATGGAGTCCATCCCAAGGGACAGGGCTACAGGTTCAGTTCTAAAGGGAAATGCCCCATTCCAAAAAGCTTTTCTGATTATTCCCATTGTATATGTAATATAAACGGTCCATTTTACCTTTTTTGATTACCTGTGTCTCTTGTTTGGGGATGATTGTCTCTCTTAATATCAAACTATTTATTCACTCTCTCTATGTCTTGTTGCTTATCTAAGGTTTCAGAAAGACTGGAGTCGTTTGGCACTGATATGATAAGAGTGCTGGACCTAGAGTCAGGAAGAACTGACCTCAAATCCAACCACAGATGTTTCTTTGCTGCTTGACCATGGGCACTTAGTTAACACATGAGGGAATAATAATAGCACCTGCTTCTTAATATTTTTGTATTTGTAGAGAATTTTTCAGACTTTAAAGTGATTTTTAAGTGCTAACTACTCTTTTTAAATTTTTTTTTTTTTAAAGCAATAGGGGTTAAGTAACTTGCTCAAGGTTACATGGCCAGTTATTTCTGGGTGTGGTGCTGAGTGTCTGAGCCCAGGATTTGATCCAGGTCATCCCGACACTGGAGCCGATGCTCTTACTCGCTGAGCCACCTGGCCACCCCTAAGCAATTGGGGTTAAGTAACTTGCTCAAGGTTACACGGCCAGGTGTTTCTGGGTGGATACTAAGTGTCTGAGCCCAGGATTCGATCTCCAGGTCGTATTGACACTGGAGCCGGTGTTCTTACTCGCTGTGCTACTTGGCTGCCCTTAAAGTTTTTAAAGAATAATGAGAAATAATGGAAAGTAACATCAAGCAATCTCTAGGAACAAGTATGATATAGGCATATCACTTGAAGGTAGGGGCAAACAGGTCAGACATTCACCCTTTTCTTTTATAGAGGCATTGGCCATATTCTCATCAGATAGCAGCTAAATTTTCATACATTCTTTAAAAATTATATTAAAAACTGCAAGTCAAGTTTTCATCTTAGTTTCTAAAACTCTGTAAGGGAGTGAATAGGGTGAATTGAGAGCCCATTTTTTTTCCCCCTAAAACTCTGGTATGTCATGATTGAAGTACAACACTTAACTGATATGATTTGGGGTGTGTGTTTTAAAAATTCATCATATTTTCATCTATTTTTATTGTTAATATTTAATATATTCATTTTAGAATGTAAATTGCCTTCCTCCCCTCTCCAGGGAATCATACCCTATAATAAAGAATAAAAAAGAGAGAAAAAAGAACAGTTCAGCAAAATGATTTCTTGTGTATTCCTCGTGAGGATGGATATTAATGAGTAGTCAAAAAGTTTTCAGGAGAAAATAATTTGATTTTTTTCTTAAGATGGTAATTCATGTAGATGTGCTTTTTATTCCCAGTAATTTTTTTTTTAGCATGAGGCCTCTCTGTCTCAGCCAATTAATCTTCAACTCTTTAGTCATACTTTTAGCACTACTAAAAATCAGTGGTCTAGGTACTTAGTAATTGATTTACAAATTAGAATCATCTTTCCTATGTCAAATGAATCAATGACAATTAAAAAGGATGTCACTAACCAGGGACCCCATGAATCATATAAACTATATTTGATCTGATAGAATTTCAAATAATTCATATTTTTTTGTTCAAGTATTTCAAATGTAACATATAGACTACTCTACTCTAGAATATCAATATTTTGATATTGGTGTTGAGGATGATATTTAATATGCTCTCATCTAATGGGTTTTCTAGCAACAGATCTCATAGGAATAATAAATCAAATAGCAACATACCAATTTTTGAAATAATAATTTATTTTTCAAGCAAGAAGGGGAAGATCTGAAGTTTCTTCCTTGCTTCTCTAATTTGTTTATGATATTATCTTTTACATTTAGGGTATATATTTTACTTTTTCCTTGTTGTAAAATGTGAGATATTGGTCTAAACTTAATTTCTGATAGACCACCATCCATTTTTTTCCCAGAAGTTTTTGTCATATGGTGAGTCTTTCTTTACAGTATCAATTTATACAGAATAGGGAAATAAATAATGGTGGGGCAAGAGTCAATGGGAAGAAATCAAGTCATAGAATATTGGGGTTATTGACAAACGATATATTATATGTTTCCCACTAGGGCACCTTCTGGTAACATGTATAATCCATTATTCTTGAAGAATGATATATGAGCTTCATCACTAGCTATATGGTCCCAAGGCTAATGCAGTGACTGACTGGAAATAATAATTAATATTTCCATTATTTTATTGTTGCTCTCAATATGCACCATATGCACCTATGCATAAACTCTAAGGTGGCAATGTATAGATGAACAAACTTCCTAACTAAAGCCTGTGTGGTAGAGAAAGTCACTGAGTCTCCTCAAAATTTTGTTTTCTGTTCTTCAAAAAAAGTAGGACTAGCTGATTTTTAAGTTTCCTTCAAGTACAAGTCCATCATTTCCCCTGTTATATTGAGTTGCTTTGCCTGGAATTTTTGTACTTCAACATAACTCAGTTTTAAAATGGTGATTCTAGGGTCGCATAAAATCTTGAAGACTTTCTGAATCACTAAACAAGGGCAAAATTGTGTTCAGTATAAATTTAGTCATGGACAGGATTTGCATGGAATGAGAAAGTGTTCATTATTGAAGGGAGTAGTCACTTCTAGGTCATTGCAGATAGAAGCATTGCAGTAGTTATCATTTTAATGTAACGAACATTTTATGTAATCTAATGCTTACAAAATTATTTTGCATGTAGTCATAAATATTACAAAATGATTTTAACCAGAATATTTCATAAACAGGGCACTTTATTCCCTGACCAAGCCGGAGTAGAGAAATTATGTTTCATAATGCTCCCAAAGAGATGGGAATTATGGCGACAAACAGGAAATAGACCAGGTCAAATCTGACAGCAATGCCATTATATAAATTCTCTTCTTGCACTGGTATTAAATATTGCTTAAAAGAGGAAGGCTTATTTCCTATGAAACTTTTGTTGTTGCTGTCACACCAATTTTTATTTTGTAACTGGCTTTGAACCAAGAAATAAAACATCAAAAATTAGCCAGTCCGGTTCTAATTAGTACAAATAATGAATCTTCTGAAATGGTCTCATTGGTATGAAGGCAGTGGTGGTTCATGTACATTTTTGTTCTTCCTGTCATCTGTTCTTTGTTGCAGCAAAACATTTATCCACAAGGGAATATATTTCCTTCAACTTGGTATGTTTTCAAGTTCTCAGTGATAAGGGTATTTCAAATGTAATATATTTTTGTTTAATTTGTTGGGCATGAGAGTGGTTTCTCTGTTCATTTTTATTATGAAACGTTTAGGAAAGGAGGAGACAACTAATAGGTGGAAAAGGGTGATTGAAACTATTTATCTCTAAAATGTGAGCCACCTTAGCATACTGAACAGAGGGCTATCCGCAGTGTCATGAAACTCTGGGTTCAATTTTAGACTATTACACACATTGGCTGGTTTACTGTGAACAAATCACCTGATGTTCAAAGCCTCAGGCAATTCTCTAAGACCACTGTCAACTAGGTTGAACCAGCCTCTAAACTGTGGATGTCCAAATCCAAAAGGAGCAGTCTAGAGGTAGGAGAGTTAGAAATTAAAGAGAAGTTTAATTTCAAAGTGAGGATATGTAATGGGAATGTAAATGTAAAGATCTTCCCTGCCCCTAGGCTAAAGTGCACCTGGAGCCTGGGGTGGGAGGCTTGTTTTTCAGTAGATACTTCTTGATTGGCCAGTGAGTCAATAAGGTTGTTACATTCTCTGAGCCAGGAGAAGGCTATATAAGCCCTGATGTGTAGCTTTGTTTTGGGGCTCACTTTGAGAAGTGTTCTGTGATTTGATCTGGATCCTGGGAAGCCTCTGTCCAGAGCCCCTCAGCTTTGAAAAACCCAGATGTTTATTTGGTATGGATGTAATGGTTGGACAGTTTGGAAAACTGTCTACTTGATCTGTTTCTCTGACTTGATAATTCTGTCTGTATATTCTGAAGTTCGGGGTGCTGATCTTTTTCCCCTGAATGAAGTAAATGATACTTGTTTGACTGATTAATGTAAGCTTGTTAACCCGTTTTGAGTTACTTTCCTTTATCAAAGCAGATCCAAGAACCTGTGATGGCAGCAAACCCTGGGGATGCCAGGGTGCTTGCCGCTACAGGATAATGGCTTGCGAGTGAGGAGGCAGATTAGACACATATTCTGGGGCCCTGCCCATGGTGGGGGGCTCAAACCTTCTATTAATGGCTACACAGCTGCAGCCCTGAAAATGAGGGGTAACATGAAACAAGTGTGATTCATGACCAGAACATGGGTACTTGTCAGCGTTTGTCCAGAGCTTATCCAATCTCAGAGAATGCTGGTGCTGGTCAAGGCAATACAATAATTACGTGCTTTTGCCAGAGGGTGAGATCATCCAGAGGGTGAGCGCAAAGGACTGTTGTTATGACAAACTCAGGACACAGCTTACTTGCTGGGTCTTAGCTCTGGGAAACAGAGTGTCTCCTAATATCTCAACACTACAAATTATAGGTAAGTTGCTGAACTTTATCAGTGGGAGAAATTAGACATTGGGAATTCTCTCTATTTGTGAACCCTTTCTCTCCCCCCCCCAACCAATTACACAGATGAGAAAAAAACTGAATCTATGCTTTTAAAAATAAGTTTTATGCAATTTATTGATTATTATGAGACATAGACCCTATTTAAAAAGTTTTCTTCATTGTTTACAGACTTTTCAATGGTTTCTTCATATTTATTAAGAATAACTAGGGGTTGCTAGGTGGTGCAGTGAATAGAGCACTGGCCCTGGAGTCAGGAGGAAGTGAGTTCAAATTTGGCCTCACACACTTAACACGTACTTGCCATATGACCTTGGGCAAGTCATTTAAACCCAATTGCTCTGTTTTCCCCCCTCCAAAAAAAAAGAATAACTAATGGATTATATTATAGGGTCATAAATTTAGAGGTAGAAGGGCACTAAGAGATCTAGTTCATCTCCCTCCTTTAACAGATTAGGAAATTGAGACCCAGAGAGGCCAAGCAATTTACCTAATGAAGCACAGGTAGTAAATTACTGAAACTAGGTTTCTGACTCCAAATCCAGATTTCAAATTTCCACTGCATTGTGTTGCTTCCTGTTATATAAGCTTCAATTTTAGTAAATGTTGGCATATTAAATTCTTATTCTCTAAGTAAAACAATCACATTTTCTTTTTTGTTTGTTATAATTGTAATTATGATAATCTAATATCTAATATAATGTATTATAATTGTAATAAATCTTGGCTATGTATATGTCCCAAAAGTCCTCATGCAATTTTAAATTTTAGTAGTTGTATTAGTTTAAAATTGCTCTAAGACTTTTGGGATAACCATACAAAATCTTATAAAATTCTTTATCTCCATAAGTATATGCAAGTCCTTTAGAGTTTCCTTCATTCCTGAGCTGTTTATAGGGGAAGTCACTGTCACTTGGTATTATTGATGTCTTGTCTCATGCCTAATTGCCCTGCATAGCAAAACCAGTGGACAAGAGATATTTCTCTGTAAAAACAAAACAAAACAAAACAAAACAGAAATTTCTCAATTCTATTTGTGGTCAAGAAGTGCAGAAATGATAGAGGTGCAGTCAGGTGGGATGAGCCAAACAAAACTGCCTATTTTAGCATATTAGGGTAGAAACTTTGCTCAAAGGAAAATAAAACAACTTAAAAATTAGGTCAGAAAGGGTGTTCTAGGAAGAATAGCAGGAATGTAATAAATGTACAGGATTGGAAGTTGGGAATCTATGTAAGCAGTCAAGAGACCCTCTAGAAGGGAACCAGGATAGTAGATGCTAAGATTCATTCATAGAAAAGTCAATATTGTTCTTATGAACTAGGTTCAAATGATTGAGGAAATCTAAACTCTTCTCATGAGGCGGCTGAGTGGCTTAGTGGACAGAGTACTGGTCCTGGAGTCAGGAAAACCTGAATGGAAATTCTGCCTCAGACACTTACTAGCTGTGTGACCCAGGGCCAGTCACTTAATATCTGTTTGGCTTAATCCGCTGTAGAAGAAAACAGCAAACCACTCCAAAACTTTGCCAAGAAAGCCCCATATGGGCTCACAAAGAGCTGGACACAACCTAGCAACACTGTTTTCTCTCCTCTGTCCGTCATATCCTATTGATGACCAAATTCAGCTCATTCCTTCATGGAAGCATTTCTCCTATTTGTCCCTTTCTTTGTACACCTCCTTCCACCTTCACAACTTAAGCACTTACTACTTTGGGTCAAGACTATTCTACTAGTTTCTTCACTAGAGTCACTTTTTCCAATCTTTCCCTATTTTACACATCACTGTCAGATTCATTGTTTTATTTATTAAAAAAATAATTTATTTTGAGCTTCAATACAAAACCTTAAATACACAATAAGAAAAAGAAACATGATAAACTTAAACATTAAAACAAATACAAAATAAGAAAAGAACCAAAAAGCATTGCCATGGGAACAGCAGAACATAAAAGAGGATTCAAAGTATACAGCAAGTTTCCATTTCAAGAAAGCCTATATAATAAATACCATTCATTGTGCTCAGAGCTGTCCATCTTTTCTTTACTTCCTTTGTTTTTTTTGTTTTTGTTTTTTGGTTATGTGATTTTTTCTTTGTTCTTTTCTCCCCCTTCCTCCACTCCTGCCCCAGGAAGGTATAATGAAGTACGAACATATACACACACATATATGCATGCATGTATATGTATACATACACACATATATGCACAATATACATAGACATATGCATATGCAAACATAGATATATACATAGAAACACACATATATATCCATATGCATACAAATATGTACATGCATATATAAAGCATGCATGCATACATTTATATATAAATACATATACTTATATATCTATAATCATACTCATATATAGACATATACATTTATAGTAAAACCATAAGTCTGAGTATTTCCACATTTTTCTAATCCACCAACTCATCATTTCCTACTCCACAGCAATAGTCCAACTTTATACTTTCTAATTATTTCAAGTAGTCTTAACAATATTGATTAATATAGATGATGTTAATCCTTGTCCTTAAGAAACTTGCAGTCTAAAGGGGCAAGCAAACAAATATGAAACAAACAAGCAAACAAATATGAACAAACAAGTTATAGAAAGGAAAAATAGAAAATAATTATATGAGAGAGGCCCTATGGTAGGCCTGTAGGACACATGGTCAGTGGGTCACTTGTGGTCCACCAAAAGATTTTAGGTGGCCCTTGCAAAAAATAAGGTTGCCAACTGTATACTCTTTCAGTTATGTAACCCATGACAACCAAACATCATCAGTCTTTTAGTCTAACATATTGGTGACCGAAAGAAGTTTACAAGTTATGAAGGTCTGCCCCAGGTATTGGGGAAAGTTCTTTCAAGATACAAGTTTAGTTGGGACTTAAAAGAAGCCAGTTCATTATAAAAACATGACATTATAAAACTCTTTTCCAGGTATAGAAGCTCTTTAATGACTAATCTTTGGATCCCACTATTTAAATAGTTCCTAATTTATATAGCTATACTATAAAGTAATTCACAGCTTTCCATATTGTTGATGAAGATACCATGAAAATATTTGTCAAATGACTTGCAGAAATTGTGATATGTAATGTCTATGGCATTGTCTTGAGCTAATAATCTAAAAATCCAATCAAAGAAAATAACATTTACATAAACTTTTCTTATTGTGCCCATAATGGTTCTTAGTTTCATTGCTTCCCTTCATAAATGGTCATAAACACTTCCCTCAATAATATTTTCTAGAACCTTGCCAAGAATATCAGGAATGAAGCAAGAATGCCCATTATCACCATTATTCCATGTAGTATTAGAAATGTCAGCTATAGTAATAAGAGAAAAAAAAGAAATGGAAGGAATTAGAATAGGCAATGAGGAAACAAAACTATCACTCTTTGGAGATGATAGGATGGTATACTTTAGAGAACCCTAGAGAGTCAACTAAAAAACAATTTGAAATAATAAACATCTTTATCCAACTTGCAGGATATAAGATAAACCCATATAAATAATAAACATTTCTGCATATGACCAAAAAATCCCAGTAGCAAGAAATAGGGAAATTCCTTTTAAAATAATCATAAACAATATAAAATACTTGGGAAACCCAGAAATTATATGAATAAAGTCATAAAACATTTTACACACAAATAAAATCAGATCTAAACAATTGGAAAAATATCAATCCCTCATGTGTAGGTCAAACCAATATAATAAAAATGACAATTCTGTCTAAACTAATTTACTCAATCAGTGCCATACCAATTAAACTACCAAAAAATTATTTGATGGAGCTAAAAAAAACCAATAAAATTCATCTGGAAGAACAAAAGGTCAAGAATATCAAGGGAATTAATGGAAAAAATACAAAGGAAAGTGGCTTAGCTGTACCAGATTTCAAACCATATCATAAAGCATTAATTATAAGAACAATCTGGTACTGGCTAAAAAACTAGAGTGGTAGATAAACAGAATAGTTTAGGCATGCAAGATAGAATAGTAAATGACCATAGTAACCTAGTGTTTGATAAGCCTAAAGACCCCAACCTCTGGGATAAGAATGCACTATTTGACAAAAACTGTTGGGAAAACTGGAAACCCATAGGTGGTATAGACCAGCATCTCACATCATATATTAAGATAAGGTCAAAATGGGTACATGATTTAAACATAAAGGGTTATACCATAAGCCAATTAGAAGAGCAAGGAGTAGTCTACCTATTAGATCTATGGAGAAGGTAAGAATCCATGGCCATACAAGAGGTAGAAAGTGCTACAAAATGTTAAATAGATAATTTTGATTATATTAGATTATAAAATTTTAGACAAACAAAACCAATGCAACTAGAACTAGAGAAGGAAAGCAAAAAAAAAAAAACCCCAGAAACAAAAACTGCGGGAAATTTTGGCAGCAAGTATCTCTGATAAAGGCCTCATTTCTCAAATATATAGATAACTGAATCAAATTTATAAGAATACAAGTCATTCCTCAACTGATATGTGGTCAAAGGATATGAACAGACAGTTTTTAAATAAAGAAATTGAAGCTATCTTTAGGCATATGAAGAAGTGCTAATCTAATCACCACTGATTAAAGAAATGCAAATTAAAACAACTCTTGAGGTATAGTGTCACAACCTATCTGATTGTTCAATAAAAATGAAAGGAACATGAATAATGTTGGAGAGAATGTGGGAAAATTGGCACAGTAAAGCACTTGAACTGTGAACTTATCCAACCATTCTGGAGAGCAATTTGGAACTATGCCTATAGGTCAACCAAATTGTACATACCCTTGGGCTAGAAATACCAATACTAGGTCTGTACCCCAGAGATATCATAAAAAGAGAAGAGGACCTACATGTGCAAAAATATTTATAGCATCCCTTTTCTTGGTAGCCAAATACTAGAAATTGAGGGAATGCCCACCAATTTGGGAATGGCTGAACAAGTCGTGCTATATGAATGTAATGGAATACTATTATTCTGCAAGAAATGATGAGCAGGGGGCAGTCAGGTGGCACAGCGAGTAAGAGCACTGGCTCCAGTGTCGGGATGACCTGGGGATTGAATCCCGGGCTCAGACACTTTGCACCCACCCAGAAATACCTGGCCATGTAACCTTGAGCAAGTTACTTAACCCCAATTGCTTAGGGGCAGCCGGGTGGCTCAGCGAGTAAGAGCACAGGCTCCAGTGTCGAGA
Source organism: Petaurus breviceps papuanus (assembly GCF_028583685.1). Taxonomy (NCBI): domain Eukaryota; kingdom Metazoa; phylum Chordata; class Mammalia; order Diprotodontia; family Petauridae; genus Petaurus; species Petaurus breviceps. The sequence continues at coordinate 11,834,592 of NW_027185860.1, read as the reverse complement.
TGACCTGGGGATCAAATCTGGGTTCAGATACTCAGCACCACACCCAGAAATAACTGGCCGTGTAACCTTGAGCAAGTTACTTAACCCCGATTGCTTAAGAAAAAAAAAAAGAAATGATGAGCAGGTAGATTTCTGAAAAAACCTGAACTTACATGAACTGATATAATGAAATGAACAGACCCAGGAAAACATTACACAGTATCAGCAACATTGTGCGATGATTAGCTATGAATGACTTAGCTTTTCTCAGCAACACAATGGTCTAAGACAGTTATAAAGGACCCATGATGGAAAATACTATCCATCTCCATATAAAGAGCTGATGGACTATGTATGCACATCAAAGCATACTTTTCTTCACTTAATTTCTGTTTTTTTTCCTTTTGATCTGTTTCTTCTTTCACAACTGTGACTAATATGGAAATGAGTTTCACATAATTGCACATATATAACCTACATCAAATTACTTACCATTTTAGAAAGAGGGGAGGGGAGGGAAGGAGGGAAACAGAAAAATTTGGAACTCGAAGTCTTATAAAAACAAATCCTGAAAATTGTTTCAATATGATTGGGAAAAATAAACAACTATGAAAATGTTAAGGCCCCAAACAATTTTTAGCTCCTCTCGAGCTCTACGTGAGTTTTAAAATTATGTTCTCTTGTAAGACAGATAAAACAAGGAATACAAAACAGTAATATTTCTTAGAATTCTCTTTGGAATCAAAGACAAGAACACCGAATTTCAAATGATCTGTCTTCTCTCTTTTTTCTTTTCTAAAATCAGGACATTTGCTTTTCTTGATTTCTGCATTGCACCCGCTATTCTCTTGCAATTTTTCAAAGTTTTATGAAATGAGGATAATAATAGCACATTTCTCCCAGGGTTGTTGTGAGGATCCAATGAGACAATAATTGTGAAACATTCAGCACAGTGCCTGTCAAATATTAAGGTTTATATAAATGTTGATGATGCAATGGATAGAGCACTGGGTCTGGAATCAGGAAGAGCTGAGTTCAAAGTTGACCTCAGGCATTTAGCACCTATGTTAAATGATTTGCCCAGGATGACACAGCAACATCCTTCCCCCACCTCCAACCCCACCCCACAAATGTGCCTAGTGGAGTATTGTGAGAACATAATTAGGAGAGAAAGGGCATGGTCTTCTAAGTGTTTACTTTTTTACTAATGCAAACTATCCATGTCCTTACTCTTTCAATTGACCCTCTATTTGTGAGAGATTTATGAAGGTGGGGGAAATTTTGTTACTCCTGTTCTTACAAAGACACCCCTTGAAGACTACCACAGAGTACATTAAACCTGGGTTATTTTCTCTCTGGGGATCCAACCTAAGGCTGAATCTTTATGACTTTCAAGAAATCTCCTTAAATTTTTTTAAACATTTGAACTATCCACTGTCTTCAATGGGAATATTCCTCCACTCTTATAAATTCTTTTCATGCCCTAGTACTTAGTGCAATGGCCTAGGCCACATAAATTACTTCAAAGCTTTAACAAGATTCAGGGATATGCTGTGGGGCAGAGCTGATGGTCCTTGTCTTATGTTATTGCTGTTGTGTCAAAGGTTTCTGCTTTCCCTAGATCAGTAATAATATAATAATAACAATATTTAACATTTATCAAGTACCTACTAAGTGCCAGGCACTATGCTAATAGTGACGATAAATACTGAGATAATAAAGGACCTGCTTTATTATTATTTATTATCCTTTATTATCTCAGTAGTTATCATCAGTCTTATTCTGAATTCTACTCCATGAGCTATTTTCAACAGATTGTGACATTCTTCTGTATTCCTTCTCAGTTAAGTGACCTTGCTTTCTTCCTCTGTATTTACTTTTTTTTCTTATCTAAGTTGGTCCATGTGTATTCATTTTAATCTCTTTAAACTGTCTACCTGAGTTTTTCTACTGGGATAATTTATCTTCGTATCATTATCATTTCATTTTTGAGAGCTTCCCATCCATTTGGAACTGACAGCCCTAGGAAATTTGAGGCCATAGAAACTTGCTTACCCATTCTCTGAACACTTTAAAATCTGTTATTCAAAATACATATTATAAATGTCAGACTATTCCCATCATAGTGTTCTATACTTACTATGACATTAAACTTATCGATACAATCATATGATTTTTGTAGTTTTGTTATTAATAGATTATGTTTATAACTTTTTAAATATTGACTCAGTCCTGCCTTTTTGGATATATTTTCTTTTTTTTTCTCTTTTGGGAATTCATTGATAGCTTGTCCATTTCTTTTCTGTAACTGGGTTATTTACATGCCCTAGGATTTTTTTTGTTGGTTGACTTTTTTCAAACATTCATCCATGTCATTTAAATTGTTGGTTTTGTTGGCAGATAACTGAGCAAAATAGTGTTAATTATTTATTTTATTTCACCTTCATTTTTCTGTATTTTTCATTTTTTATATTTGTAATTTCATTTTCCACTTTTGTTTTTGATGAAATTAGCTCATATTTAGTCTATTTTAACTCCTCCAAACTGCTTCTCTATTTATTCATAAACTTCAGTGGTTTTTTCAAATTTTGTGTCTTATTTTAAGAATCTCTATTTTTATTTTTTTTTGTTTTTCTGCATTTCTTAGTTCCATATCCAATTTATTTTTCTTTTATTGATGACAATGTTTTAAGTTATACATTTACCACAGCAATTATTTTGGGTACATTACCAAATTTCACTATTTTCTCAATGTCATTTTGTATTTATGAAATTACATATTGTTTTTATGATTTGATAATTCTATCATTTCTGTGGGATTAAGATTTTTAGGCTCAATTTCAAGTTGCATCATTTCTTTACTTTCTTTTGTTTATTATTATTTTATTGCATTATTTTCAATAAAGGATTGTTAAATATTCTGGGTTGTTTTCCCCCCCCCCCCCCCATTTATCCTTGATGTTTTATGTATTAGAAAGTAATCTACTTCTGTAAAGGTGTCATAAAAGGCTAAAAATATGTATGCTCCTTTCAATTCCCAGTCTGTAATAACAAGAAATTTGTCATAAATAATTAAAAAATAAATTAAGGTTCTTAATGTGTTTCTTGTTTATCTCTTTTGTTAGCTTTGTCTTGGTCTGACAGAGCATATTGACTTTTCCTTTAAGTATTTATGGTACTAAAACATAGAGTAGGTTCCCATTTGGAACTTATTTGTTATATATTGCTTTTAATTAATTATCCACATATATACATCATATGACAGAAACTACTATAAGTACTTAAAGGAAAAGTAAGTGGAAAGAATTAATGAATGAAAGAATAAATTATTAAAAGCAATAGATAATTTCCAATAAAATGACAATAAGTAAAACTGTGAAATTTAGGGGTATAGTCAGAGCAGTTGTTGGGGGAAATGTGTAACTTTGAACACTTAATATTAAAAGAGAAATAATACATCAATAAATTGGGCACGAAGCTAAAAAAAACAAAATAAACAAATCAAAACACACAAACACAAAAACAAAATTCTGAAAATAAAAAAAATTAAACCCACTGAATTGATAATCTACCTTATTCTTTTTTAAAAGTGAATTCTACCTTATTCTTAAAAAATAAGCAAAACTTTCTCACTAAATACTAACTTTTTCTCAAATTATTTTTGTATAAGGCTCCCTTTCTGGGCTACACTCAGATTATCATCTTTGCTAGGTTTCCTGTTTCCTCTTCCTTCACTCTATTTTAAAACCTCTATAATCTACCTTTGGAATTCATCAAATGAAAATGCCTTTTCCAAAGTTATCAATAATCATGCAAATGAGAAATTTTTTCAGTTTTTTCTTTTTCAGTTTTTTTCTCAGTTTTCATCCTTCTTGTCCTCTCATCTCTTCCTCAGTTCATTCCCTCTTCCACTCAGTTGTTAAAGTGATAGACAAAGCACATTTCTGACCATGTCACTTCCTTACTTAATGAACTCCCACGACTCCCTGTTACTTCTCATATCACATATAGATTCTTCTGTTTGGATTTTAAAATCCTTTACAACATGAGCCTTTTTTTATCTTTCTCATCTTATTCTTTACTACCTTCCATATGCTGTATGATCCAAATGCAGTGACCTTCTTGCTGTTATTTGCATACAATGATTCATCTATTGACTCCATACCCTTTTAGAGAAGAAATGCTCTCCTTCCTCACCTCCACTCCTGGTTTCCTTCAAGATATTTTAAATTCCATCTTATGAATGGAAATTAAAAAAAAGAAACAATTAGAATGTAAGGGGGTGCCCATCAATTTATTATTATTATTTAGATAATAGCCAAATAAATTATGGTATGTAGACATAATGGAATATTATTATACTATAAGAAATAATGTAAGATATCATTTCAGAGAATTCTGGGTAATGTAAACTTAATGCAATGTGAAATGAGCAGAACCAGGAGGATGATATACAAGGATGATAATATTGTGAAGAAAAACTAACTTTGCAAGACTTAAAAACTCTTGTCAATTCAATGATCAATCATGTCTCCAGAGGAATTATGATAAATAATGATAAATTATGTTCCCTAACTCCCTGAAAGTTTGTGGACTCAAGGTAAAGTGAAATTTATTTTTGGACATGACCACTATGTACATTCATTTTGCTTGATTACATTTATTTGTTATGGTGTGTTTTTTACTTAGTTTTTAATTCAGGAGATATAGAGAGGCAGGGTTGGCAAAATTAATGTAAAAAAAAAGTAGGCCATAAGAACATTACAAAAATACAAACAAAAGAACAGAATAAAGTTTAGAAATAAGCACAGATGAGGTGTAAAGTTTTGAAAATAATATGCTTTTTTCCACAAAAGAAAGAAGTATGAAAAGGAGATTCATAGTTTCATATACAATCCTTTTTTTGTGCTCTGTGTATGTGGGAAAGCTATTTGGGGCTCTGTTTAAGCTCAAAATTAAAAAAAAAAGTATTTACTAGTCTCTGTTGTTGAGGTGATCTAATCCTTTCAAGATTACTTTCCAAAGCGTAGGGCACTTGCAGTAGTGATCATAAGAATAGGCTTTTAGAGGAGGTTGTGCTAGAGCTGACCTTTGAATGAAGCTAGGGAATTCATGAGGCAAAAGTGAGCCATGAGTGACTACCGGTTAAGACACAGAGATGGAAAACTGAATGTTTTTTTTATGAGGAACAGCAAGTAAGACATATGACTGAAAACAAAGTGTGTAAAGGAGAATAATGTGTGTTAAGCCCAGAAAAGTAGACTGGAGCCAGATTGAGAAGGGTTAAAAGTAAAAGAGAAGAGTTAAAGTTCAGCCTAGAAGCAAGAAGCAAGGACAGAAGTTTCTTGAGCAAAAGAATGACATGGTCATATATTTGGTTTAGAAATGACATTCTGACAGCTGCATGTAGGAAGGATTAGAGAAGAAAGAGACTAGAGTCAGGGAGAACAATTTGGAGTGTATTTCACTAATTGAAGTAAGACAATGGGGGTTGAACTAATGTGGTAGTCATATTGGTGAAGGGAAAAAAATAGAGATGACTGGGAAAGCTATTGTTGGGGTAAAATTGACAAAATTTACTAACTTATAGATGTGAGGGGGGTCAGTGGGAGGGATAAATCAAGGATAACCATTGTGGAAAAAAAGAGACAACTCTTGTGCATCTAGGCTATTGGAAGGGAAGTTAGGAAGCTGAGAGGATATTGGGAAAGAAATTGAGTTTTGTTGATATTTGAGATGCTTGTGAGACATCCAGTTTGACATGTCTGTGCAACAGGCATTTGGCATTGCAGGACTGAGGTTTAGGAGTGTGATCAAACCTTGACAACATAGATTTGGACATCATCAGAGTGGAGATAAGATGAACTTGTGAAAGGAAAGGATGGACCACCAAAGAGAGATGATAGAGAAGAGAGCCCAGGATAGAATCTTGAGAAAAAAATAAGCAAATGGAGTAGATTATGATTAATGATCCAGTAAAGAAGTAGTGGCAAAAACCCCTTAACAGTGACAAATGATATAGAGAGATCAGTATGAATGAAGAAGAAAAGGCAACTGGATTTATCAATTAAGAGATCATTGGAGACAGTAGTTTCTTTTTTTTTTTTTGGAGGGGGGAAAGCAAAGCAATTGGGGTTAAGTGGCTTGTCCAAGGTTACACAGCTAGTAAGTGTGTCAAGTGTCTGAGGTCAAATTTGAATTCAGGTCCTTCTGACTCTAGGGTCAGTGCTCTATTCACTGTGCCGCCTAGCTGCCCTGAATGAGCAGTTTCGATTGAGTGATGAAGTTGGAAGTCAAATTATAAGGGATTGAAAAGTGATTGGAAAGTAAGAAAGTGGAAGCAACAAGAATAATTATTTTGTTCTAGGAGTGTGCTGTGCAAGGAAGTAGAGATATAGGAGAGTAGGTAAAGTCAAGTGAGTATTTTTTAATGAAGAATGGGAGAGATATATTATATATGAACAGATATTAGATAAAAAAAGAACAGATAACCTTTCAGATGGGAGGAGATAGATTCAAGTGTACAAGTAGAAGGGTTGGCATTGGCAAGGATGACGGTCACCTCTTTCTAGATGACCCTGAAGCAAAGGAGAAGAGTCACAGAACTATTGAGTGGAAGAGCTAAACCTTGAACTAAGGTCTTGATGACTAGGTCTAGTGTTTTTACTAAGGTCTTGATTACTAGGTCTAGTGTTTTTTTTTCCCTCTAACACAAGTGAATTGCTGTTTTAACTATTGACTTTGTATAATATTTGCCGTTCATTATTAATAAAATATCTTTTTTGTTTTACGTTTGGGTCAATGTACCTGTAAGGGAGAAGGCACTATCCAGTAAAGTGAATTTCCTGAGTTTATTATTTGGGGACATTAGTTGAGGTAATTAAAGTAAGGAAATTCAAAATGATAAATGACCTGGACCCTTTATACCTTGCATGGAAATCAGACAACAGGATTGTATTTCCATAATTGATTACTTCATCAGGACACAATTGAATTTTCATTTTACAGAATTCTTTGTCTTCAAATATAAATCTAAATTCCCCATGACCACGAAGTATTCCTTAACTTGAATAGAGAAGGAAGTCTCCCATTACCTTTATGTGTTGTCTCATTTTTACTATGCATCTATTATTTTTCTATCTTAAAAGTTTTTGAGCCAATGGAGCAAATACTAACATGAAAAGTATAAAAGATTTATTCAGCAAATATTTATGGAGAACCTACTATGTATGAAAGCATTATACAAGATATGGTAGAGGAATGAAAAGGATACGTTCAGGTTCCTATAATCCAGTTAGGTATCTAAGAAATTAATCAAAGAGCCTATAACTAGGTCCCTACTTAGTATGAATAATGAATCCCCTGAAGGTCACATATATTCAACTTCCAACTATTAGAAGTCATAATTATGCAAAATATGGTAATTGGTTCCAACCCAATAGAAATTTTCGGAGTGAATTTAAATAATGCCACCATTTCAGAACTTTCATTTTTTGCTCTAATTTGGGCCTTACTGTATACCTTAACTGTACATATGGCCTAGAGGGTAGAGGCAGAAAGATAGATAGAAGTTTAAAGATGGAAAACAAAGGGATTTTGAATCTGGATTTTTTTTTTGTGCTTTCTTGGGAAGGAAAACACATTTCCATTAAACGAACAAAATGTTTGGTAGTTGAAATGGAAGCAGTAAATAGTGCTTCTGCAGAGAAATCAAATAGATAAAGTGTGTGTGTGTGTGTGTGTGAAATCAGATCTGACTAAGATTAGGAGTACAGTAGAAGGTTGTTAGTCAAAAACTCATCACAGTGTGAGGACAAAGATATTAACAAATGATCTAAACTGCAGACAACCAATAGTCAATTTTATTAACTTTGATCTCTTTATTTTTATGGTAAAAGGGTTCTTTACTTTTGGAGAAAGAAAAATATCCATGTATCTCAAAACATTTGATCCTTTTAGAGATGAGAGAGAGAGAGAGAGAGAGAGAGAGAGAGAGAGAGAGAGAGAGAGAGAGAGAGAGCGAGAGAGAGTTATACTCAAATGACCTTGCTTTCTATTTACTGTTACTGATAAAGGCAATGTCTGTATCACAGAAAGGTACCAGATCCAGAGACATTTGATGAGGAGGTAAATAGGACGCAGTAGATATTACTGAAATTGGGCACTTAATAGACCTTGTAACTAGAATAATAGTAATAATGTTAATAAATATAATCTATATAGTGCTTTAAGGCTTCAAAGCACTTTACAAATCTTATCTCATTTGATCCTCACAACAATCCTGGGAGGTAGATACTGTTATTATCCTCATTTTACAGATGAAAAAGGAAACTGAGGCAGACAATTTGAATGATTCATCAGGGTTGCACAGCTAGTAAATATCTGAGGCAGAATTTAAACTCAGGTCTTCCAGAATCTAGAGCAGCAACCTCATTCAAAACAAAAATCTGTAAGATGGATGGAAATCTACGAATAGGAGACTAAAGGTCAGTAGAGAGAGACTCTAGAAGCTAAGAAAAGAGAGGAACAAAGCATTGGCCCTGGAGTCAGGAGTTCAAATCCAGCCTCAGACACTTATACACACACACACACACACACACACACACACACACACTAGCTGTGTGACCTTGGGCAAGTCAGTTAACCCCAATTGCCCTACCCCCCCCTAAAAAAAAGCAAAAAAAAAGAAAGAAAAGAGAGGGACAGAAATAACCCTTTATTAATGGTATATTACAGCATAATACAAGTATAATCATTGCCTAATTAAGGATAAATGCAAAATCTGTCACTTTAATTCAAAATAATAATTGCACATGTATAGATTGGTTTATGAACAGTTATTTTTTTTGTGTGTGTGTGTGGAAGAAAAGGATTGCTGTTGTTTAGTCATAAATGACTCTTCATGAGCCCATTTGGAGTTTTCTTGGCAAAGATACTAGAGTGGTTTGCCATTTCCTCTTCTAGCTCATTTTACAGATGTTGAAATGGAGGCAGGGTTAAATGACTTGCCCAGGGTCATACAGGTAGTAAGTATTTGAAGTTACATTTGAACTCATATCTTCCTGACTCAAGCCCAGTGAGTGCTCTATCCACCATACATTCGAGGTGCCTTAAAAAAAGTTTAGGGGTCTTATTTGACTATAAAAGCAATATAAGGTGTTCCAAAAGTCTTAGTGCAGTTTTAAGCTTTAGAAGCTTAAAGTGTAAGTTAAGGGTAGTCTCTGGTAACCATTACTTCCTTTCTCACCCCTTCCATCCTTAGATGGTACTTAAATTATTTTTGATTAATATCAGGAAACACTTACAAAACTGTCAAAAGTAGGAAGGGATATTTTGGGAGGTGGTAGGATTCTCTTTGCTAGAGATCTACAATGGAAGAACAGATAATTATTTTCTGTGGATATTGAAGAGATTTTTGCTCAGGTATAAGTTGGACTGAGTGGCCCCCATGACTCCTCCTGAAATTATGTGAATAAGTCACATCCAGTTGCCCCAGAGAGATTCTTTGGGATTTAATAAAAGTAATGAAAAAGAAATTGAAATATTTTGTCAATTCCTGACTAAATGAGATCAGTCATTTGGATTAGAAATCTCTCTCCTGGGTGTTTAAAAGAGAAAGAGCCTCGAATATTCATTTTCATTACATATGAACGTCTTGTTTGTGACTGGATCCCTGCTCCCTCAAAAAGCTTTTGGGTTTTCAAGGGGGTATAACTGAAGGGTGAGGAGGACTTTAATCTGATGCAAAATTACAAATGACTCATGACTTTTGTCAGACTGGGAATACTCTAGAAGCATTTTCTTCTGAAGAGTATGATGTTCAATGACAGAGAGCCTTAAGAACAAAGCCTTTAGAGAAATATGGAGTCGTGATTGGAAGTGACCATTGAAAGTGCCTGATGTCACCTGGTGGGAGCTGCTCAGAAATACAAGGAGAACTGACTTCAGCTAGCCCCATCTGGCTGTGACGTGTCACAGCTCTGAACTCTGGGAGAGGTCACTGGGTATGGTTTTATTTATGCAAGTGTGTGTGTGTGTGTGTGTGTGGTTATAGTTTTTTATCCTTCATTTTCGAAGAGGATCAGAGACATCACAGGGTGATGTCTTGACTCGCATGTGAATTGGATTTAAGTTAGTCAGAGTTGCATGAATTTGTCAGCCTCACTGACTCTCCCAGAGTCATCCAAGTCCAGTGGCAAGACAAAGTTAAGATGACTGATGATGGTCTAGGATGTAATGGATGACCTCGGCATCTTCAATATCTGATTAAACTCTAAGCATTCCACAGAGCCTGCTTCAGCCACCTTTATGGCCATTGGAGCAGATTGTTTCATTCTTCTATGGGAAGGCTTTACATGCTTGGGGTAGATCTCCCCCTAACTCCCCAATAGGGGCTATGCCAAGATAGTTTACTGGGGTGTGGTCACTTCACAAACTACAGCTTCTTGGAGCCACAGGTGAGAGTTGGGTGATAGGTGGACACCAAAGGTGCATGAGCAGCCCTGAAAATGACTCAGCAAGCCCTCACACCAAAGGTATGAGTACTCTATGTATACCCCATATATATCTGTATATGTTTATATATATGTATATATATATATATATATGGCAGTTGCTCATACTGTTCATACACATATATACACACATATCAGTATAGTATATATATATACACTACATATATAAATGTAGCATATATGTATGTATGTGTAGATATGCTATATATAATATAATATTTATATATAGTGTATATAAATATATACATACATACATAAAATGGGCAGCTGGGTGGGGAAGTGGGTAGAGTGCTTGGCCTGAAGTCACAAACACTTGTCTCCATGAGTTAAAATATGGCCTCAGACACTTACTAGATGTGTGACCCTGGGCAAATCACTTAACTCTCCTTGTCTCAGTTTCCTTGTCTGCAAAATGAGGTGGAGAAGGAAACAGTAAATCACTGCAGTAATTCTGCTAAGAAAACCCCAAATGGGGTCACAAAGTGTGGGTTGTGACTGAAAAATGATTGAACAACAAACATACAGAGATGTATGTATAATTTCATTTATTTTATTTTATGATCTGTGTGCTTGTAAGTGATGTTGGTATCACATAGTGATTTTCCCAGATTTTCTGGGTGAGGACTATACTCTAGGGGTATGAGAAACTACCTAAAATGAACCCATGCCATTTCTGTTTTGATTTCCTTTGACATAAGATATTTAGTGTGATCATTGAGTAGTATTGGAAGTTCAACATGAATCACCAATTACTCCACCAATGATACAACAAAAGTAGAATTTTTAGGAATTGACATGATGAGCATAATAAAATTACATATGGGCAAGGAATTCTAGCATGGTATAGAGAAAATTGTTGAAATATATTGAACATGGGTCAGTGAGATAGTATAGTGAATAGAGTACCAGGTCTGAAATCAAGAAGACTCCTTTTCCTAAGTTCAAATCTGGCCTTAGACACTTACTAGGTGTGTGAACCTGGACAAATCACTTTACCGTATTTGCCTCAGTTCCTCGTTTATAAAATGACACAGAGAGGGAAATGACAAACCATTCCTGTATCTTTGCCAAGAAAACTCCAGATAAAGTCATGGAGATTCAGACACAACTGAAATGACTGAACAATGACAACAAAAAATTGACCATGAGATTCAGCCTGGTTAAAGAGAATGGAAAGTACTTGTTAGAGGATTGGATCTTATAGTGAGAATGAAGAGTAAGTTTTATACGAATAAGGGAATAAGAGAGGTGGAAGGATAGAAGGTTGTGATAAGAAGGTGAATTTGTAGCTTTTGGCCCCTTGAAGATACATCGTTCCTGAACGATGAGAATAAGGTACCCTCTTATTTGTGGACGAGTGTGAGAAGAGTAAGCTTCTCTTGGGGTTTGGTAAGGCCAGGGTGTTGGATGGATTACCAGCATTGATAATGAAGTCATCCATCTATGTGGATGAGGATTGGATGGAGCGTAAGATCATAATTCAGATTTAAAAGTCATTGATAGTGGTAGAAGAGTTTTCTGAAGGCCGGCAAATTGAATTGATAAGGTTAAATTGATGATTTAAATAGTTGCTGTAGGCCAAGAAATTCCTATGTTAACGACTTTGAAAGAGTAAAGGTTGTAAAATGTTGGCATAAAAATGACCTTTAAATGGCATACCAACACCATTTCCTTTTCAATAAGTGTAAAGTATTAGATTCTGATTCAATGGGTATGTTATATATACTTGGGATTTCTTTCATGTATAGGTTGGACTAGATTGCAAGATTCTCATATCCTGTGATTCTATGAATAGTAGTTGGATTGGCCTCTTTTGGAAAGGATTTTAAGAAAAATTCTATCATGTGGTGGTGGTGAGGTATAAAGCAAATGGATGAAGGGACAAATTACAGAAAAGGCTGTAGCACAGGACATTTTGTTACAGTATAACAGGTTTTCCACAGAGGTCACTGGTACATGATATTTGAGAAGAATACAGCAGTAAGTTTGAAGAGGTTGGGGCTAAAATAAAATACAGAAGATAGACAAAAGCAAGGAGAATTTACCCTAGGATTGATGATTGAAGGCAACAGGGACAAAAAGGAGTGGGAAGTTGAAAAGTAGATTTGAAGAAAATGTTACTAATACTGGAGTGAAGGGGAAGTGTGGAAGGGGAGGTATTAGTGAGCACATCTTCCCTTACTAGAGAAGTTATTAGGACTAATCAGCTCCTGGACTTCAATTGCTGTAATGTTGTTATGTTAAGCATTAATGGTATCTAAAAAGTATTAAATGAAAAAGATGGACTTACTAGAAGGCACATTAGAGGCCATCTAGTCTAACCCCCTCACTGGATGAGGAAATAGAGATTCAGAGAGGTTAAATGATTTGGCTAAAATAATACAGGTGAGTTTCTGAGGTGAGATTTAAACTCATGTCTTCTGTCTGCACATGTAGTGCTTTCTCCAATGTACTATACAGCCTAGTGTTTTTCCATATTTTATATTAGGTGAAATAACTTTAAAAGTCTAATGTAAAAACATCAGCTTAGCTAAATTGATCACAGAGATTTGAAAAAGTGATTAGCTTCATTTTAACCCCTTTTCTGTAGTCTTCTGCAGAAACTCCTGAGTTGTTCAGATTTTATTTCCCAGGATTTTATAAAAACTGGTTGTTAGGAAAAATGAACAATAATGAAAAGGGGTAGAAGCTTCCAATGATAGGGGAGGCTTCCCTTATCTCCCTTATCTTCCCTTAACTCCCTTCCCTGACCAGTATTCTTCTATATATGTTCTCCATGGAGGCAGGGACTTTTTAGTTTGTATTCCCAATGTTTAAGACAGAGCTTGGGATATAATAAACGCTTAATAAATGCATAATAAATCTGATACCTTGCTTCAATATAATAAAAAAACAGAAGATTATGCAGCTAAACGATTTTGAAAATTCTGTAATATACCTTTTGTTTTGGTTTGTTCAGTCATTTTTCAATCTTGAATGATTCCTTGTGATACATTTGGGGTTTACTTGGCAGAGATACTGGATTGGTTTGTCATTTCCTTCTCCAAATCATTTTATAGATTAGGAAACTGAGGCACACAGGATTAAGTGAGTTGCTCAGTCACATAGCTAATGATTGTCTATTACTGCATTTGAACTCATAAAGATGAGTCTTCCTGACTCCAGGTTGGTGCTCTATCCACTGTGTACCTAGCTAATTAACCTGATAATACATTATAAGTGTAGTTCTCTAATATCTCTAATTTTGTAATTCCTCCAATTAATGTATATTATGTTTCTTTTAAGAAGATTTGCTGGTCATGTGGTAAGGGAAAAAGAGTATTTCTTCATAATCAGATAAACCTGTAACATTTGTTAAAACATTTATGATTAATATTTTTTTCATTTATTCCAGGATCCAGAGCAGTATCTCTGATTTATGAGAAGCTCAACTTTTTTTTCTTTCCATTTTAATAAAGGTTATTTGTTGTCACGTTAGTGATGAAATTCAACCCTGGGGAAGTAAACTATAATAATGTTTTATGATAGAGACATATGTATAAATTATGTGTGAATTATTATGAATAAATGCATTTCACAATAAAAAATGGCCCAGTTGGAAACAAGTCAATTCTCTGGCTATATTAGACATCTCCATATGAGAACTATACAAAGTTCTTTGGTTAGTAGATTTTCATAGTTTTAAAAAATCATGGTTCGATGTCTCTATAGGAAATAATCTGTCATATGTCATAAATGGACATAATTTCCTCTAGAGGACAATGAACAGACTCCTATAATATGAGTACATCTTTGCTTACTTACAATTGTCCTTGAGGCTAAGAGGCTGACATAAGAATCTGTTGTCTTTCAGGCAAAAGCATGAAGGGAGGAGATGAAATTCACAGTTCAGGGAATAGGTTGTCCAGTTTGACTTGTGTATGGAGTGTGTAAAGGGTAGAGGTGGGGTAGGCAATAATATAAAGTAAGTCTGGAAAGGTAGGATGTATCCAGATTGTGGGGTGATTGAAATGTCAGACTGAAGAATTTGTGTTTTCTTCTGGAGGCAAAAGGAGACACTGGAGAGAAGGAAAATTGCCCCCGGAATCCTTGGGAATACTGATACAAACCCTTGAGTGACAATGAAACACAATGAATGTTAGAAAAGTTCACATTTCTATCATAGGAGTGTATGTTGACAGGAATTAATTCCCTTAATAGACATGACATTAAAAGAGACATGTGGACTGAACAGATTAAGATGTAAATATGGGTATTTCCCAGTTGCAATGTACAAGACAGATGTCTTGGATGTTTCCTCTTATGAATGGCGTAAACAACAACTATCACAGTATCTAATTAATACATTTTACTCTTTATATAATTCCAAGTATGGTAGTTGGTGTTTACAAATTGGGCCAAATCATTGTGAAACTTGGTATCTGTGACTTTATTCAAAAAGTAGCAGCATTTCTCAGAACAGGATCTCCCTTAAATCCTATATAATTCCAAACTTTCCCTTTCTGGATGATTCACAAGCTGGCTTTGTGCTACTTAGTGGTAATTTTGTTCACTTCAAGGCTTATTGAATTCAAAGGTGATATATGCAAACTGAATTAAGCAGTACTTTTCCAGAAGGCTATTTCTTAGATATTTTAGAAGTCAAAACTATCTATGATATTGGTGTGCATGTTTCAAAATAAAAAAAATAAAATGCCCTTTTACAAATCCCTGAGCCTTTGTACAAATTTTAATCCACTTACAAATTAGCTACCATTGCACCCATTTATGTCAAAAGTATATGTGAAAGTTTATTTATAAAGTATTTAGAAATTCTGGCTGTATAAGTATGAAGAATTACTATTACTATATGATGACTAATGTCCAAAATAGAGCTACTGCAACAAAATGACTGTAGTTTAACTCTAATTCTATAGTTAAAACAATCACTTAAGCTTAACACTCTTGGAAGCATCCTATGTGATTACTTCCTGAACATTTACATACTCATACAACTGCCAGTACTCTGGGCATCTTGCTCGCTTCCCTCTCAGGAACCTTGAATTCTGTTTCAAGGGCACCAGTTTCTGATTGGTGAGATTTTACTTTATATTTCTTGGAAGAAGGCCTCCACAGTTTCCTGGCAATCTCCTTATCATGCTATGTCAGCATGCTTCCCCATCTACCTGATCCAGTTTTCTTTTCTATTTTGTGTTCTCTCACTAGACTGTAAGCTTTTTGAAGGCAAGTGCTGTCTTACTTGATTGTATTTGGGTCACTAGAGCTTAACAAAGTGACTGAAACAGAGTGAGTGTGTCATGGATGCTTTATTTATCTTCTTTATGTTAAGAGGGGTACTAAGTAGATGCATATGCACAGCCAAGATGCACAGGGGAAGGGAGAGGAAAACTCTTTTTGAGTCCTCGTGTTTCATGCTATTTGCCCCTAACTAGGAGTCAGCATAAAGGGAGTGATCAGAAAGGTTTTATTCCCTAAGAAACAAAAAAATCCTATGATATTGCAGGGCATGGGTTTGGAGGCAAATGAAAAAACACATCCTTGTGGAATTTGAGCGTGCCCACTGAGGCTACACTGATTGGGTTTCATACATTGGAACTGTTTTGTGATTGAGGACCAACTGCCCATTCTTGAAGTTGCAGTGGTTAGGAGAAAGTAAAGGTATAATAATTTATTAAGTGCCTACTATATGCCAAAAACTGTACTGAGTACTTTGCAAATATCTCATTTGATCCTTATAACAATTCTGTGAGATAGGGACTGCGATTATCCTCACTTTACAGTTGAGGAAACTGAAGCTGACAAAGGCTGAGTGATTCACCTAGGGTCACACAGCTAGTCTGAGGCAGGATTTGAATTCAGATCTTCCTGACTTTAGTTCAATGCTCTATCTATTGTGTACCTAGCTGCCCTGGTTAGCATTAAGCATTTTTACCATTATTGTCCCAGGTAATTTCCTGGTCAGGGAAGCAACCAAGATGTAAGCTCTCTGAAACGAATTGGTTTTGATCCTGAGGGCTGAGCCTGAAGGGTTAGGTTTTTTTTCTCTTTGTCTCATTCTTTCCACTCACCATAGGTTATACTTCAGGAAAAAAAAAATACATACATATATATATATATATATATGAAAATCTTTAAGATAAGATTTAGAAATGATTTATGCTTATTTTCCCTGATGGGGAAAAGAGGTCCCGAAATCCCATTATCATTCAATGTACATTATAGGTATTAAGTACCGGACAACCTCTGTTTAACCCTATACAAAATTCATAATATATAGTGGGCTCAAAAGAGTTCATCAGTTTTGGTAACATTGGCACAGAATATTTTGTAGGACCTATGTGGATTATTCATTTTTTCCCCCAGGGAGCGTATGGTTTTATTCTCCAGAAATAATTCCGCACAGAAATTTTTGGGATTGCCCTCTCTTTTCTCTGAGAAGTTAACTGCATCAGGAAATCCCCAAAGGAGTATTACTTCCTGGATATTATTCATGAACTACGGATACTGAAGACTGTAAAAATGACAAAAAGTGACACGATTGTTTTTAATAATTTGGTCCCCAAATCTACTATGGAAGGTACAAGACAAACTTGCATTGAGTACTTATGTTTTGGGGTTGACTTTCTACTCAATCTCATGCCTCATTTTGATTTTGTAATCCCATCAATAAAAAGTTTGCTTTTTAAATGTGTTCATTTCTCAGATATTACCTCACTTGCCAGGCTCCAGTAATCTTCTTGTTTCCCCTCTCTTGTCATCTATCTGAGGCAGATACTTATATTTCATGAAAGGAATATATGGATTAATCCTTAGTCATTTTGAAAATTTAAGTAATCAAAGATCTAGGGAGTTTTGCTAGAGATACTGGCATTGGGTGGCATGGAGTAGTCTTCTTTTCTGTAAGGAGACATTTTGGATAAGTGGCCTCAACTGTCACAGGTCTCATCACCCTGTAACACTGTGCTGCCATACCATATCATCCCTTCTCTTCGAATCATATCCTCTTCTGGGCCATGTTGCTGTCAACTTCCCTTTCTCCTCCCTCAAGGATCTCATTCCTGTGGGAGGTTCTCTACCTTTTCTATGTATTCTCAAGGTGTTAGGGGTAGAATAATTTTTCTGGCATCAGTGACTATACTTCAAGTTATTTCATGGGGCTAATTCTAAGGATTTGGGAGATGGTAAGACTCTCCTCTCCTTTTGCCAACATTTAGCCACCAATGCTTTCTAAACGAATAGTTATGTGGTAAAATATTACTCGTGTTCCACTAAAAGATGAAATAAAAAAAAACCCAGGCCCAACTCAAAGATACTTTGATAAGATTTATTAAAAGTTATGCATTATCTTATAGACAAATGTGAACTGTCTGGCTTTCAGAAGCAAGGAATGCAAAAGCTATGAAGGTCCCTCTGGGTATTTCCAGATGAAGGTCTTTAGAGTTTCTTCTGTTACTGTCTATACCAGTCTTCTTTATTCAACAGAGTATCTATCTGTGTGAGGGTTTCAGGATGGATGTTTGGCAGCATGTACTTTGAGGCTGAGCTGCTCCTACTTTTATAGAAAAAAAAAGTCCTGCTTCTGATATCAGTCCTTATCAGTAAGAGTACCACTCTGTTGTTGAAGATTTTAAAGCCTTAACTTGTCAGGTAGTGCATACATGGTTGAGCATGCATGTAGTTTTTTCTAAGTACTAATGTTCTAAGAGAACAGTTGCCCAGTTTGTGGCTAATCTTTTCCATATTCATGACTGGTCTTGGACTTTAGGGCCTTTCGAAGAGACTGTCCAAGAGTCAGGAAGACTTGAGTTCAAATATTGCTTCAGACACTAACTATTAGCTGTGTGACCTGGACAAATTACTTAATCTGTTTTCCTCAGTTTCCTCAACTGTAAAATTGGGAAAATAATAGCACTTACCTCCCAGAGTTCTTGTGAAGAACAAATGAGATAATATTTGCAAAGTGCTTAGCACAGTTACTGGCACACAGTTGGCACTTAAATACTTATTTCCTTCTTATCTTTTCCAAGTGACATACCTTTCAATACTTGAAGACCTTTCTCATCCTGGCTGTCTTACTTAAAAACTGTGTGACTCTGAGCAAATTGTCTTCTCCCTCCACCCCAACCCACACTTTGTTTTGCTCCAAGTGTAAAGATTCCTAATTATGACTTTGAACAGTACATACTTTCTCAAATTACAACAGCTAACTGTGGATTTAATGATCTACTAAATTTATAAATTAGTTTGCAAGGGACAAGACAGTCCTTAAAAAGAGGAAACCTGAGATATTTGAATGATTAAAAGAATTTACAGTCTATAAAATTGCCATTTGTGATTTGAATTCCTGAATAGATGATTATTCTTCTGATTAATGATCTGTTCAGTGATAAGAGTCTGCATAGAAATCAATAATGTCTTCCAGAAGAAAAGAAACATTCAACTGACCTGTGTATATTAATGAAGGGTATAACCTACAAGGACAAGTGTATGAAAAAAAATCCTATCAATTAAAAAAATCAAAATATTTTTCTAAAAATAATCAAATTGCTGCAGGACAATTGATAGTTAAAATATATATAATTATAATATATAATAATATAATAAGGACAATTTAATAGATCTGATCTAGAATCCTTGCCATTGAATTCCGAAACCTTCTATTTTAGTCACAATTCTACTGATGATGTGAGCTAGCAATGGGTTTGGAGGGCACAACGGTAGAGGAATTGGATTTGTGCCCATTCTTGGATCAAAGAAAGAAAATATTTAGGCAAGGTTAATGATACCATTAATGCTAGTTTATAGTTAGTTAGCTAGCTCATCTTTATGAGGTTCAAAGTATAGTATAAGTGAAAGAATGGGTATGAATCTCCAAGAAGTTCTAGGATGTTGTAGCTTAATTTAATAATTATGGTGGCCTAGTGTCCCTTCCTGCTTCCTTCAGTGTTTGATCTGTGTAACCCTGACCTCTCTAGGTCACTGATTTTTTGGGCCAAGCAATAAAGAGCTTGTGAGTTTAGACGTTCTCCTTGAACCGTCTGAGTGTGGGTCTAAAATTGTGCCGTGTGCTCCTTTAGAATTTGGACATAAAATAAATCCAAGAGGGTATTGGAGTGATAAAGATGTATCCTGTAGATTCTTATATCTGATTATTCACCACTGTTTTCAATCCCCATCCCTCTCATCAGAAAGGGAACCCCAAGAATAGGCAAAATATCAGAAAGGCTAATTTCGGTCAAGACAAACTGCTTGAATGAGTTCCCTCATCTGTAAAATGTCTGTTCTATATCCATTGCAGTGTTATTATGGAGTCTTGGAAGACTAGAGCTTAAATTCAACTTCTGACATTTGTTAGCTATGTGACTCTTGGAAAGTAATAGCCACTGTCTGCTTCACTTTCCTCTTCTCTAATATGTAGATAAGAATAGAACCTACCCCTCAGGGTTGTGATTATAAAATGAGATAATATTTGTAAAGTGCATTGCAAACCTAAAAGTGTTATTTAAATGCTAATTATGATGATAAGATCAAATGAGATAAAATATGTGGAAAAAATTTGAAAGGAATACGATATAGAAATATAAAATTATATATTATCATCTAATTAAAATGAAAGATAATCTAATTCTCTTTTTTTCAGTCAAAAAGCATTTAATAGGTGTTTAATTTGTACCTGGCAATGTATTAAGTGCCAAGTAAACTTTGAAAGGTTGGAAGTTCTTGAGTTCTGATCATTGTTGGTAACGGTGTTCCTGGAGCAGCAATGTTTGATTACAGCATCTGCATTAGGAGTTGAGACACACTGTTTTTTTGGGCCTCTTTTTTTCCATTTGAGTTAGTCTATTTTTTAAGCTATTATTTTCTTTAGTGTATTTTTGAGTTTCCTTTAGCAGGCTGTTGACTCACTTTTCATGATTTTCTTGCATCATTCTCATTTCTCTTCCCAATTTTTCCTCCACTCCTCTTACTTGATTTTCAAAATCCTTCTTAAACTCCTCTGTGGCCTGTAACCAATTCATATTTTTCTTGGAGGCTTTTTATGCAGGAGTTCTGACTACACTGTTTTCTTCCCGCTCCATGCCTTGATCTTTTTTATCTCCCAAATGGGTTCTATGGTCTGATTGTGCTTCCTGTGCTTGCTCATATTGTTAGCCAATGACTTGACTTTTGAGCTCTTTGCCACAGTTAAACTCTGCTTCCAGAATGGAGAGAGCTTTGTCCCAAATCACTGGAGTTTTTGCAGCTGCTGGAGCTATTAGTAGAGCACTGTTGAGCAACTCTAAAAGGTAGAGAATTTATGCTTGATAAAGTATGATTCAGGGGAAGAAATGAAAGAATGGGATCAAGAGAACAAATGAGGGGGTAAAGAGGAAAGTCACTTTTTTTCTCTTAAAGTAGAGGGAAGACAAACAGATAAGTGAACATCAAGAAAGGATGAAGATGAAGGAATGAAAGCATCTTGAAGTCCATAATCTTGGGTCAGTTAATTAAGAGACAAGGAAGGTCACCTGCTAAGAGTGGGAGTGGTGATGAAGCTGAGGATAGAAGGTTTAGAAGAGTTACTACAGAGAATATCATAGGGAGTTAAATTCCAATCGAGGTTAGAAAATATAATTTTTAGTCTCTTCTAATATATGAAATTGCTTGAATTTTGAGACCATTATGGTACCCCAAAAGAACTTCATAGTCCTATGAAGGGATCAACAAGTCAAAGAGAATTGCCCCAATCTAAGAAGTCCTCTCAGTTGCCTGTCAACTTTTATATGTAGTAAAATCTAAGAAGTAGATTACCAAAAAGAAAATAAAAAAGAGTTACCACTTGGAACTTTTCATCTGAGACATAATTGATGACCTAATAGGGAGCATAATTTATAAGCTAAGGCCTGAGTAATGCTCCTGAAAGAGTTTTATTGAGCAGGGTATACCAACATGATCTCCAATGTTAAACAGCAAAGACTTTTTCAACCAACAGTATTTAATATGGCTGAACCACAGATTGTCCATTGAATAATTATAATAACTCTATATGCATTTATGTAATCTACCATAAGGTAATATAAAATAAGTTTTAAGCATGTAAAAAAGACATAACAACAGATTATATACATATTAGGAAATCTAGGAATAGCAGAGGGCTTGGGGGAAAGATAATGAATTCTATTTTGAAGAATTTGAGTTTGAAATGCCTATAGGATATACAAAGATATCTAAAAGGCAGCTCTTCATGCAAGATTGTAGTACAAGAGAGAAATTAAACCTGAATATATAGAGCTAGGTATATCTGCATAGAGATGATGACCAAAGCCTTGAGAACTGATGAGATCATCAAATTTATAGTATAGAGGGAGGAGAAAAGGAGACCAAAGCTGGAGTAATGTTCCAAATGCTGTATTAATAAGTTGGTAAATGAGGGGAATCTAAGTAATGAAGTGTCTTGAGTCTATGCCATTGACAGGGGATTTTCAACCAGGAGAAAAGAGGACTTAGGAAGGATATGATAAAAGTCTTCAAGTATTTGAAAAGGATGTCATGTGGAAGAGAGATTAATTATACTTATTTGGCTTGGTCACTAAGGGCAGCAACTGGAACAATGGATTGAAGTTGTAAAGAAGTAACTGTAGGCTTAGTGAAAGGAGAAACCAACTATATTACAATCATCCAAAAGTGCAATAGATTGCCTTTGGAGGTAAGGGGTTCCCCTTTCATTTTAAAACCTTAAACTGTGACTGAATGACCACTAACCAGCTAAGTTGGAGAGAGGATTATTTTCTTGCTATAAATTGAACCAATGGCTGCTGAAGTCCTTTCCCACTAAAATTTTGGGATTCTATTACCTGCCTAACAAATGAGAAGGGAGACTTTGACTAATGTAAGACTTCAAATTTCAATTTTTATCTAGCTCACTGAATAAAATTACAGTTTCTGTTTTATAGCTTTGGGGGAGTTTCTTGTGTTATTTAAACATTACCCTATGCCCACAAATTTAAATTTTATTCATGATATAGCTATTTTATGTGTTCATTTAAAATCTAGTAATTTTGCAGGAGGCATAGCATGTAAATATAAACCTTTCCTTACAAAATACACTGTATCTGGAAATTAAATTACACATAATTGTATATAATTATATTTTAGCATATAAAATGATTCATCTCCTGTTTCACTAATGTGACTAACCATATTTTACTTACATATTGTGCTAATCAATTTCTTTGACTTTGAAAGCCCATGAGAAAGTCAATATATAATTCTGCATTTTGTATATTGCCTAGCACAAAATTTGAAATTATGATATTTTGATAATTATTATTAGTAACATCTCACAGATCTATAGATCTAATAACCATATGAGGTAGTTAGCATTATCATTATTATGCCCATTTTACCTATAGAGAAACCTTGACTGAGAAAATTTAAACAACTTGGCATGTTTTTTGGGTGGTCTTTTAATTGACTTACGCTTTTTGTGATTACAGTTACCCTTATCACAATTGGTGGTAATATTGATTATTTTGTGGATTTGCACTTTATACATTTGTGAAGTGAGAAGGAAGGCTATGCTGGAGCAACTAGCAGCCTTACGGCAGGAAGAAGACAGGAAAGATACAAGACCACTGCAGGTAGGCGATATTTCCTCCATCTTCCTCTCTCCAGGAAGGACATTAGACTAGAATTATGTCTATCAATAATTCTTCACATCTTTGTACTCTAGATATATAATCGGTTCAGAATGAAGGGCATTTTCTCTAACATTCTCAAGGGGAAGGTAATATTTAGCTTAAGCTCCCAGCTTAGTTCCCTCCCACCAAATTCTGATTATAGAAAAGATCATCAATAGCTAATGTACTTCTTTATAAAAGTAAACAGTAAACAGAAGTTTGGAAAGTTATACAAATTAGAAGAGGTCAAAGAATACACAGTAGTGCAGAAGTTCTTTGACTGAGAACAAAATAAAATTTCAGCTCAAACCAGGAGAGAGGTCAGTCTCACTGTCACTCTCAGTAATGCAGCTTTCACTACATTACTGTGACTACGAGGATCACTGATAGCTGTTCAAAAGTTCATGCTTGCTTTTGTAGGTCATGTATCTAGAAGCTCTTCCCAGAGTCCTCAACAATCTTCCTTATACAGGTACAAAGAGTCAGTATTCTCTCAAGTCAGTCTTGAATTGTGCCTCACTCTGCATGTGGAACACACTGCTCACTACACAGGAAAAATGGGCCCAAGCTTTGGTGAAAGCAGCATCACTAGGTCCTGATTGGTACAAATGATGAATTCTTGGAAGTGGTTTCATTTGAATCCACACTGCATTTTTCCAGTAGACTGGAACCAGTAACCATATTTTATACAATAACTTCAAGTAATTTGGATTTAAATGCATATGACTACTTTATTGGATTTGCCATTCATATGGATCAGTACCTATCTGTACGTTGTTTCCCATCTATAGACTGTAAGATCCTTGGGAGTAAGGAAGATTATCTCTATTATCCAGTAAAGTGCATGACATAAAATAGAAAATAAATACAAACTGATTTTGAGACCCTCTTAGAAAATTCTATAATGTCTATGTTTAGGACACTCTTTAGTGCTTTTCTTTATGTTATGAGGCTAAAGGATGATTTGTTGGGGACTCTTCATTTCTGTTGATTTTTGCTACTAAAATTTACATCAAAACCCTACTCAGTCAGTGCTTTATTTTACCTTGGAAAGCAGGTTACCAAGCTGGATTAGAGCCAGAAAAAGGCAACATATCCCAAAGTGAGCTACACTGATTTCCCTAACTACCAGACCAGTCAAGCCTTGTTGTGTATTCATTGCCATTCCACAACTCCTCTTATTTTATTTGTTCTTTTGAGTGGATTTACCCTGATGTTCTGAAGATGCCATTCTGGCCATATCAGCCTATTGAATGGAAATTCTCCCAGACAGACCCTGGTCTTATTTCTAGGACCACCTGCTAATGAGTTAACAATGTCATATCTTATCCATTATAGGACTTACAACAATCTTGAGACAGGTAGATTCTGCTCATTTTGGGTTTTATTTTAGTTTTCTCTATGGATTTTTTTTTCTGTAAATTCATTGGGGGATGTAATTTGACATGTTTTCATTTTGCTGTCCTAGTCAGTCTGCTAGGTCTGGTAATACTTTTCATGTATGGCAACCATGTTAAGTACAGTGAGAGATGTTAAAAAAACTTACACATTTTTGGCCAGAAAAGTCATGTGACACTGGCATAAGACCAATGCCAAATTCTAAACATCTCTTTGAGTATATACCAAAATATAGTTTAAATTTGGAGTGTCATGATACTATGTCAATTTAATTTTTTAAAATTTATGCTTTCATTTTTTCATCTCTGGAAATTTGAATAGGAAAACATAGACTATGGAACAAATAGCTTTAAATTTTTTGTGTGTGTGAATTAAAAAAAAATGTATATCTTCTTGTGAATGGGGGAAAAACACTTTAGTCCAGGCCCTCTTAACCTCATGTTCATAGCCAGATGGGGATGACCACTAAATGAAGAACAATAAATTGTTTTGGAATGAAAACATATGGTTACATTTAGGGAATTGCCATGTAGCATGAACTGTCCCCATGGCAGCCTATATGTGCCGATCAAACTTGACAGGTGAATAAAATTCACACCCTCTAGAATCTTGGAGCTCAGCCCCCAGCACAGTGTCTTGTATTCAGTAGGTGTTTAATAAATATTGGTTGGTTTCAGCATTAAAAAAAATTCTCATGCAAGATAGCAAACTCTATGATAGGGCAAAAATAAAACTTAGATTGGTCTCCTATGAAATTTCAAAAGAGAAGAAGTTGATTGAAGTTGCTGGTGAGGAATCTGTATTGTCTAGACAGAGAACCATTTCCAACATGTTTGTCCTTTATAGCAAAGGAATCACTCTCCAAAAGCCTCTTTTTTCTAGACTCTTTATGCAAATTGTTTGATTCTCCATTTGGAAATTAATTATACTGAGAGTATGGAGTCTGAAATTATCTCAGTGTTTTATGTAGGGTTGTTTTTATGGGCTCAATTAGAAACTAGAGCTGCTATTAGGGGTAGATTAAGTACACCGATAAGCATGCTAATTGAAGAAACAGATGCATAAAATTTAGAGTGTCCAGATTTTGAGGATTTTCCCCTTAGCTATGTGGCCCTACAGATTGGAATGCAGTTGGTTGACCTCATCCTTGATATGCTCAATTCTTTTTGCTGTGGAATGTGAGTGCAATAAAATTGTTTTTCAGCTGTCAATGATTTTATAGCTCCTGCAATTTCAACCTGCTTGTCTGCCATTGACCTGAAACAGCTGAAATAACAGGTTTAACTTGCTGAAAATTGAGCTCAGAACTTCCATTGGCCCCTCACTAAATGCCAACTTTTCCTGTCTGAAAATTATATAGCTGCAGACCATTGAAAGATTGTGTTTTATTTTCTATTCTTCCTGGAATAGATATGGAAACTCTTCATGTGTAGTCAAACAGAAAACTGTCTAGTTGTTTGTAATTTGACAAAAGTGACAGAGATCCAAATGCAAAATCTGACATTGAGACATCCATCATATTAATAGTTGATATCTAACAAATTTAGTGCCCACATCATGCATGAAGCAATTGTCATGACATTGAAAGAGCAATGTCTCTGGAGTCAGAAGTTCAAATCCCAACTCTTTATTTTATATGCTATGTGACCTCTAGCAAGTGACCTAACTTTTCTGGGCCTCAGTTTCCTCATCTGTAATATGGGAGGGGTGTCAATATTACCTTTTAGCTCTATGTGCTTTAACCTGAAATATATGTGTGCTTTTCTGCCTACATCTTTTTTTTTGGAAGGGGGAAGGCAAGACAATTGGAGTTAAGTGACTTGCCCAAGGTCACATGGCTAGGAAGTGTTAAGTGTCTGAGGCTGAATTTGAATTCAGGTCCTCCTGACTCCAGGGCTGTGCTCTATTCAGTGTGCCATCTATCTGCCCCGACATCTTTTCTTAAGCGACACAAATTTGACTTACTAATTCTTAGTTGGAATGAAATGTAGAGCACTAAAATCTCAGAGGTGAAAGGGATCTCAAAGATGGTCTTAAGAAATGAAAGGATTCCCCACCGTAACAACCCAACAAATGTTCATCCAGTCTCCATTTGAAGACGCACCACAAGAGGTCTTAGAGAACCCACCAGTTTTTGTATACCCACTACATTCGTTGTTCTTTAGGACAGCTGATAGGAGTTTTTTCCTAACATTAAGTCTGATGTTTGCCTTTTTTTCAACTTCTGCCCATTGTTTCTGGTTTTCCCTCCGGGACCAAACAGAACAAATCTATTACTTGAAACAAATGAGCGGTCATTCAGTTTCTTTTTGAATGTGATATGAAACCCATTACCTTCTAAGGCAGTTATATTTGCAGGATATAGAGCACTATGCCTGGAATCAGGAAGACCTCAATTCAAATCTGAACCTAGATATTAGCTATATAACCCTGGGGAAGTCATTAACCTCTGTCTGCCTTAATTTCCTCCTCTATAAAATGAGGGTAGCACCTACTGTCCAAAGTTGTTGTTGAGTATCAAAGGAGATAATTGTAAATTATTTAGCCCAGTGCCTGGTACATAGGAAGCATTAAATAAATTTTAGTTAATAATAATTTCATTTTTATATGCAAATCTTCAGTGATAATTGTGAAGTCAAATTTGCCTGCTTAATTCTGCTTTCAACTTCATAGTAATAATAATTAAGAATAATAATGGTAATGACAAACAGAAGTCTAAATAAATTAATTAAGCACTCAAGCAAATGGGCATGGAAAGAGTTTCTTGTGCTACACATATCATAGAAGATAATCAGCAAGGGTCAGAGGAAGGGATAGGATGACCAGTTTTTGAGAGTGACCCCCTTATCAAAAGAGATGTCTACCAAATGGAAAAAGGACCCACGTGTACAAAAATATTTATAGCAGCTCTTTTCGTGGTGGCCAAGAACTGGAAATCAAGGGTATGCCCATCAATTGGGGAATGACTTTACAATTTATGGTATATGAATGTAATGGAATACTATTGTGCTATAAGAAATGAGGAATAGGCAGACTTCAGAGAAACCTGGAAAGACTTATATGAATGGATGCTGAGTGAGGGGAGCAGAATCAGGAGAACATTGTACACAGTAACAGCCACAGTGTACAAGGACTGATTTTGATAGACTTAGCCCTTCTCAGCAATGTAGGGACCTAAAACAATTCCAAAGGGCACATGGTGGAAAATGCCAGATACATCCAAAGAACTATGGAGTGGGAATGCAGAACAAAGCAGACTATTTTCTTTTTTATTTTGTATTATTTTGTTTTTTTTTTCTTTGTCATGCTTTTTCCCATTTGTTATAATTCTTCTATGTAACATGACTAATGTGTTTAATAAGAATGTATGTTCACTACCCATATCAGATTGCAAGCCATCTCGGGGGGGAGGGGAGAAAATTTAAAACTTATGGAAGTGAATGTTGAAAACTAAAAATAAATAATTTAATAAATTGAAAAAAATTTACATAAACTGGGAAAAAAGAGATGTCTACCATCTTCTATCTTGTACGCAATATACAGTCAGTATGGCATAGTGGAAATGACTACTAGATTTGGAATTAGAGAACACTATAGTGTAACTGAAGTCAGTGACTAAAGTCAACTTCTCTGGACCTCAATTTCCTTATACGCAGAATAAGAAAGTGGAACTAGATAAACCAGCTCTACACGTATGATACTATGATTCTATTACCAGATTGCCTTTAATGTTCCTTCCTATAAATCCATTATACAATGGAAGGATCACCAGCTTTGGAGGCAGGGGCCTCAGTTTCAAACCATACCACTGATGCCTAGTTGGTCACATAGATTACCATCCATGAGCCTCATCTTTAAAGTAAAAAGGATGAGCAAGATAAGTTTTTTTGGTCCCTTCCTATTCTGGATTCATGTTCTTATGTTATGGAGAGCTTCTTGAAACTTGCATAATGCAGCTCACTCTTTGTGATACTTATTGGAACAAATGATATTGCCAGAATGACCACAGAAAACATTACTAGGAAATTCGAGAAAGGAATGGAAGACTTTAGGGCTTATTGAAGGTATGAAGTTTTGAAAAAAGGGTAGATACACACAGTGAATAATTCGTGAAAGACATTCTTTGAAAACATGATTTGTATTTCTAGACCAGGTTTTGAAATGCACGTTTTACAGACTTTTAGACAAGGATGGAATATATTAAATACAGTCTGGTAAAAAAAAAAATCTACCTGGATTTTAATAAGTATGATCAAGAAGATTTTAAAAAGTAGAAGTAGAAGAGAAAAAGTAGAAGAGAAAGAAAATTGTCCACATGATTTGCAAAGACAGAAATAAATACATAAAAAGTCATAATTTGTAGCATGATGAATAGAAATCATCCTATCATCAAAGAGATAAGTGCCAAGTAAAAGCTGTCAGTTTGTCACATGGTAAGATAAAGGAATGATGTCAAGGAACAGGATCATTGAATCTCAAATTGTTGATCGGGACTCTCCAGAAGTATCTAGTCAAATCTGCACATGAACAATAATCCATTCTACAACATATACAACTAGAAGTCACTTGAACTTTTCTCAAAAACCATCAGTGAGGGGAAATCCATTATCTTTTGGAGACAGGCCAGAAAATTTTGCTGCTACCCATAATCCTGTCTAGTTAGCCAGTCACAAAAATATTTATTAAATGTTTTCTGGGGCAGTTAGTGCCAGGTCTAGAGTCAGGAAGAGTCATCTTCCTGAGTTCAAATCCAGCCTTAGACACTTACTACCTCAGTGATTCTGGGCAAGTTACTTAACTGTTTGCTTCACTTTCTTTATCTATAAAATGAGCTGGAGAAGGTAATGGCAGATCACCCTAGTATCTTTGTCAAGAAAACCCCCAATGGGGTCACGAAAAGTCAGATATGACTGAAATGATTCAATAACAACAATAATCCCTTATTATGTACCAGGCATCTTGAGTACAAATACAATCATAAAGACAGCCTAGTCCTCAAGGAGTTTACATTTTAATGGGGAAAGAATATGCATTGGGGAAGGATATGAAAAATGACAATACTCAATATGAGAGCACAGAAGAGAAAATCTGGGAGAGAGTTAAAAGTGCAGCTTAGAGAGAAATGTAAAGATGCCTGGCTTGGACCTCCTTCTTAAAATGTCAGTTCTGGAAAGAACCGTCCAATAAGAGGAGTGGACCCAGGAGCTGATGGTACTTTCACTGTATGAATTAAAGGTCTGGAACGTGCTTCCAGGATAAAGAGGTTTCTGGGGCATGCTGGAGAAAGTTAGAGAGAATCAGGAGAGTAGCTTGCAGAGGACTAAATCAGTCCTAAAGCATAATATCAGATGCCATTTTATCCCTTGGTACGTAGTAGTCAACTCTGAGTAAATGTTTCCCAGCCAACAAAAGTTACATTATTTCTTTCAATACTTTACTAATTGTATCATTTGTTCATGTGGCAAATGAGAGACAGAGTTGAAGTTAAACTTCAGTATTCCTGTTTTACAACCAACTTGTCTGTATGTGTAGCCCCTCATTTAGTGCTTCCTCTTTTGTAACTAAGAGTGCAATAAGTGGACATTTCACTCTAGACCTACAAAATAAAAATGAAAGAAGTCTTCAGTTAAAAAAGAGAGGCATTAGCCTCTAGTTTCTACCCTAGCTCCAAATACTTTGTATTATTATGTAATCCATAAGAGCTTGGTCTCTGTAGTGGGATTGCCTGGATTATTAGCATTTTAGCTCTGCCATTTATTTCGACTCTAACTTTGAGCAAACTTCTTAACCTCTTAAACTCATTTTCCTTACTTGTAAAATGAGAATACTGAACTAGATGAGAATTATGGGATTTTTTTTAGCTCTAAATGCATAATGTGAGATCCTAAGACTGTCTTTACGTCTTCAAATATCAAAATGTCTAATCAATTTAGTCAATGTATGATTTCAGAAAAACAACGAATTTTAGACCTTGAAGAAAATTTAGAGCTCATGTAGTTCAATCTCCTCCTTTTACAAATGAGAAATTTGAGACAAGAGCAAGTGATTAGTCAAGACTCATTTGCATAATTATAAGAACCTGGTTGTTTGGCCCCTTCATACTGATGGAGAACAAATAAGTACATTATCGAATTTCAGGAAAATTTATAGGGTATTTTGGCAGTTGGAGAATAAAACATTAGCAATGTTCAACAGACACCTTGGCAAAATAAAAAATAAAAAGTTTTGGTGAATGACTAATTAATTATTATTAATTAATAGACCACAATTAATAGTCACAATAGACCATTACTTAGTAACCAATTTTTAAGAGAATACCATTGAAGTTAATTGAATTGTTTAAATAGTAACTTAGAATAGTTAAGTCAGCATTTCAAAATTCAACTCACTGAAGCAAAAGAGGCACTTATATGTTTTTATCAGTGGTTCTCAAGATTTTGGTTTCAGGATCTCTTTACAAAGTACTCTTAAAAATTGACAAACCCTCCCCAAAGAGCTTTTATTTATGTGGATTATATCTATTGATATTTACCATATTAGAAATTAAAGCATCTTAGTATTAATATGAAAATAGTTTTGACCTTATAGATCCCCTGAAAAGATCTGGAGGACCCCCAGTGGACTATATTCTGACACCAATGATTTACACTATTTATTGAAGTCACTATAGGTATTTATTGTAAGATTCCTAAGGTTTTTTACCCCTCAAAACAACCCAAAAACAAAATATCAAATATTGAGTTTAATTATGAGTTTTTGCTAGCTTGTTTTGTTGAGGTCATTTGAATGATTCCCTAAGCAATAAATTACCTACTATATCTAAATTGCCTAAAAGTCAAACTAATTCATCACTCTGATGGCAGATTGATTGATTATGACCTTCAGATTTTAGGTCAGCACATAATGGTTTTCTGAGAGGATGATAATTGGTGACATTTAAAAAATATAGTGCTCATTTTAGTCTGGTCCAACTCATCACATTCAAATGTAAAAAAAAAAATAAAAAAACCTGAATTAAAAGGGAGGTTTGTTTTTCCCCTTTATTTTTTATGGCATCTCTTGAATTGAAAAATAGTATGGACGTGTGGATAGAATATTGAAATGAGAGCTTAAAAATGTTATTTTACTGCAGCTGCATTATTTCAAGTAGCTGTAGGTCCTTGGGATGTCCTTATCACTTTGATTTAACTTTTAATACCATCATTTCCATATCTTCCATATATATCTGTGAGATGTTTTGACTGTAATACCTGGGAAGGAATTTCAAAAAAGGAAAATATATTAAATAGCTTGTAGAAATTAAGTTTTTAAAGGGCGGCCAGGTGGCTCAGCGAGTAAGAGCACAGGCTCCAGTGTCAGGATGACCTGGATCAAATCCGGGCTCAGATACTCAGCACCACACCCAGAAATAACTGGCCATGTAACCTTGAGCAAGTTACTTAACCCTGATTGCTTAAAAAAAAAAAGAAATTAAGTTTTTAAAACTCTGACTCCTCTAACAAACTCTGTCACTTTTCCTGACCCCTCAAAAGTCCACTATGAACTCCTTTCTTCAACTACATTTTACCTGTAGAAGAGAAATATCTGGGGTGTAATGGAAAGACTTGAAAGCAGAGAACCTGAGTTTTAATGCTGTCCTTGCTATTTTTACAATCTTGGGCAAGTCACTGTTCTCTGAGCCTTGGTTTCCTCATTAGAAAAGTGAGGGGGATTATGTGTTTCATAACATCCCTTCCAGCGAACTCTAAATTTATGATTTTATTATGGTGGTAGTTCCCATTTAAAAAAAATGTGAACATCTAAGTTTTGACTGACAGTTGTCAAGATGAATCATTTCAAATCCTACCTTCCAAAAGACACTGTCACTCTTGTGAGCAGCTCTTGAAAAAATTGACACCTTGTAATGGCTCTCAGTCACATGTGAGGAAATCTATGGACTCTTTAATGGGGCCTCATCTTAATCCTTGGAGAGATTGCAGGACAGAAACAAGCTATTTTCTTTAGATTCCAACCCTAAGATCTTAGAACTACTTAGAGATAATTCATGTGACCTATCATTTCCTCCATTTTTTATGCTCAGAGACTAGCTTTGAATGTTCTGCTATGATGTCAAGATTGATTCCCCTAATTTTGAGAGTACCTTTATATTCAAATAATTGCCCACCTACCTACTCATTCACTCAGTGCTTACTCTATCCACAGCTGAGATTGCAACTTTTCTATATGTGTTCAGCCTGTGCAATTTTTGTTCATGTTTTCTAATTTATCCTTGAGAAAGAATTTTCCCATGTGTTGGTGATTTTCTTTTCTTTTTTAAAATGTTCCATGGGGGTGGCTAGGTGGTATAGTGAGTAAAGCGCCAGTGCTGGAGTCAGGAGGACCCGAGTTCAGTTCTGGCCTCAGAGACTTAACACCCACACACACAAAAAAACTAGCTGTGTAACCTTGGGCAAGTTACGTAACCCCAATTGCCCTCCAAAAAACAAACAAAAAAAAAATTGTTGCCTGGATACCAGAACACAACTTGTGTTGTCCATTTTATTTTTAAAGCAATTGGGGTTAACTTGCTAAAGGTTACACAGCCAGTTATTTCTGGGTGGATGCTAAGTGTCTGAGCCCGGATTCGATCCCAGGTCATCCCGACTCTGGGGCCGGTGCTCTTACTCACTGTGCTACCTGACCGCCCCTGTGTTGTCCATCTTCTATGCCTCAATCTTGTCATGTGGCTAGTTAAAAATCTTTTCCCATCACATAAGTTCTAATTATTTTATACCACTTTCTACCTGCAAGTAGCTATTGGTAACATGTTGTGGCCTAATTACACCCAAAGTGTAATTAGTGTTTCCTTTGCCTTTCCTTTAAGTCAAGTGTAATTTGATTCTTCAAAGATTATGGTGTTCTATGATTCACAATGGTATAGCATTACTTGATACACAATTTTTTTTTAAATAGAGGATTTGTGACAGCAAGCATTTTAGGATAATTGACAATGGTATATAGTTTCCCAAATAAGGTCCAACCCTATCACATTAATTGTGGGTCTAATTAATTTCTTGTATATGGTGCCTGCTTTTCTCTCTTTCTACTTTCCTCTCTCTTTCCCTCTGTCCCACTATTTATCTCTTTATCTCTGTCTATTTCTGAGTCTCTACCTCTGTGTCTCTGTCTTGGTTTCTTTCTTTTTCAGACTCCTTTTCCCATCTCTCTATCATTTTATTTCTGTTTCCCTGTCTCATTCTGTCTCTGTCACACATTCTCTCTTCCCCCCCTAACTGGACAGATAGAGTCATCAAATACAGACATAGATATATATCTCTATAGATTGATATTGTCAATAGAAAAATAAGTGGATTAATACACTGCCCATTATGAACTGGTTGTTTTTTCCTTTTAACATTCACTTAAACATATTTTGAGTTCTAAATTGTCTCCTTCCCTCCCCCATCCATTGAGAAAACAAGAAAAATGACATCAAATCTGTGAGGTTATGCAAAACATATTTCCATATTAGCCACATTGGAAAAAAAGGCAAAAAACCAAAAGCAAGGAAAAAAAGTAAAAAAAAATGTATAATTTAATCTTTACTCAGAGTTCATCAATTTTCTCTCTGGAGGTGGATAGGAATTTTCATCATGGGTCCTTTGGAAGTGACTTGGATCCTTGTTTTGATTAGAGTAGCTAAGTCTTTTACAGCTGATCATCATTATAGTATTGGTGTTAATGTGTACAATGTTCTCCAGGCTCTTCTCACTTTATTTTGCAGCAGTTCTTACATAAGCCTTTTTCTTTTTCTTTAAAAGCACTGATGGATGGTTTTGAATGAATTGTGTGAATCTTTTACGGAGGTTTTATGGAAATACATGTACGAGAATTGCATGAATGATAGGGGCTCATTCTCTGCACCACTGAAGGAAGCATCTCCCTAAAGAGGATGCTAGGTAAGTTTCTCCTTAAATAATAGAGCAAAGTGCAGTAGAGAGCAAAGAAGAGGCAGTTACTTT
The DNA here is from genome assembly GCF_028583685.1 of Petaurus breviceps papuanus. NCBI lineage: Eukaryota > Metazoa > Chordata > Mammalia > Diprotodontia > Petauridae > Petaurus > Petaurus breviceps. The sequence goes on along the minus strand of NW_027185860.1, from coordinate 11,800,041 downwards.
ATAAAAGAACCTGCTAAAGTTCTCTCAGCATCATTTCCCTTGAAACATTCAGTCTCTCCTGAGAGATGAATATTGGTTTTGTTACTTTCTCTATCTGCTCATGTTTTGCTCTCTATTTGCCTTTATTTCTCTCCAATTCAGGTTTTATTTTAAACAATTATTATTTTATAATTTTTAGATTGTTGAGATTCAAAAGAAAAGAGATTATTTTTGTCTTGAGATGTTCAGAAAGCTTTAGTGGGGTCATTTGAGGACAAAGTCAAACATAACCTAGTATTTCATGAATTTATATTGATTGATCTAACTAAGCATATTAGCTGAAAATTTTTTTATGAAATGTTCAGTTGCAGATTTTAACCCAAATCAAGTGGGGAAATTTATACCCAATTACTGAAGTTTTCACAAATTTTCTTTATATTAGCATATATTTTAAGTTATAATCTTTCTCTTTTGCACTTATCCTTTTTTCATGAGATCATTATTATTATGCTTCCCTTCCTTTTGCTTTACTTTCTTAATTGAACTTCTTTCCCAAAACATATATAATCATATGTTTTTTTATGTTGTTGATCACTTCTTGGGTAGAGAAACTTGAATAGGAATCAAATGAAATAGGTGTAAAATTCTTGCAAAACTTAAAGCTCAATAAAAATGTTAGTTATTTTATCATCACAATCATCATCATTATCTTCTTCTTCTTCTTCTTCTTCCCCTCCTCCTCCTTCTTCCCCTCCTCCTCCTTCTTCCCCTCCTCCTCCTTCTTCCCCTCCTCCTCCTCCTCCTTCTTCCCCTCCTCTTCCTATCACTCTGTGAAGAAACAAAGTTTTTAGGCATGACAAATGGCACAAGAAACTTGCTTCTCAGATACTTTATGAATTTAACCTAATCTTGAATTCTAAATTTCTAATAATTATTACCCTAGGCATCCCATTTTAGACAAGAAACTTACAGACATTTCTAACTAAATTGGCAGCTCATTCAATATTATTTCTAACACTGACACTTTTTGGTCACTTAACCACATTCGAATTCATTTGAATTTCCTTTCTTTAGATCTGTTCCCCATCCCTGAACTATGTAAGAAAGCATTTTTCTTAGCAGAAATGTCTAATAATTTATTCCTAGCTGCGAAAGGAAAGAAACATTAATTCCAAGCTCCCTATTGAAGTCAATAAACCACAACAGCAACAACAAATCATCCTTTTGTAATACCTAGGCTGCAGGTTACAAAGATTAAAAAAAAGGACAGTCCTTGCTTTCAAGTACCTTACATTCTATTGGGAGGGATATTACACATACGAAAACAAGAATAATACAAGGTAGAAATTGATGAGAGCAAAGTAGGCAGATAAAATGCTCCAAGAAAATTTGGGGTGTAAGAGGGTATTTTTAGCAAGGAGACAATCACTTAAGGTTTTTCAGAAGAGGCTGTACTTGAGATGAACCTTTAATAAAGGATACTGAAAGATGAAAATGAAGATGAGCTTTTCAGTCATTGAGAAGGGCCTGTTAAAATAAATGGAGTGGAAGTGGTATGTCAAGTTTGGGGAATACCTACTAGTTTAGATAGAAGATAGAGTATTTGAAGGGGAGAAATGTGAAATTTGGTTGGGAAGGTAGATTGGAGAAAAGTGGTCAGCCCCAGTACCAGCCTGACGCTGTCCCTGAGTCTTAGAGCTAAACCATAATATTGAAATAGTAGTATAATTTTCATTTTCTCTGTGAACTTTAGAACTGTATTCAGCTTTATCTTTTGTTTGGTTCTTCCTTCCATATGCATATCAATTTCCAACCTGGTTCCAAAGTTTATTGACCTTACTCTAAGTCCCATTCCTGCTGATTAATATCCATGGTTAGTATTTTGTTGTTCAGTTATTTCAGTCATATCCAACGCTTTGTGATACCATTTGGGGTTTTCTTGGCAAAGATACTTGAGTGGTTTGTTATTTCCTTCAGCTCATTTTCCAGATGAAGAAACTAAGACAAATGGGGTTAAGTGATTTGCCCAGGTTCACATAGTAAGTATCTGGAACTAGATTTGAACTCAAGAAGATGTCTTCTTGACTTCAGGTCAGGCACTCTATCCATTGTGACATCTAGTTGTCCTATATACTACATACAATACAGATGGTGTAATCAGTATTAAATTTCACCTCTCCAAAAAGATACTTTTTACTACCCAACACTCTATGCAGAGGCACAATTATGAGTAAAATGAGACAGCACAAATGCTTTAGTTAATCCCCTTGAAACCTAATTTTTATTGTTATTTTTCTTCAATGACTATTTTTATAATTCTTTTAGGAAAGTTATCAACGTAGTCTGGTATGATTTGATTTTAATAAACCATCTTGCTCCTTACAAATAATTCCCTTCTGCTGTTGTTGCTTGCAGACGTTATCTCAATATTTGCTCTATTTTTAATTTTACTAATTATATCAAGCCGTCAGAAAATAATCATCATTCCTTTCAAGTTAAAAAAAAATGAATGTTTTCCATTTATCTTTGGTACTATGTGCCTTTTATATGCAAAGAGCTAGTTAGTAGTAGGAGACATTCCTAGGGTAGATAGAAAATAAAATAAGATTATGGGGCAGCTAGGTGGCACATTGAATAAAGCACTGGTCTTGGAGTCAGGAGGATCTGAGTTCAAATCTAGCCTCAGATACTTAAAACACTTACTACCTGTGTGACCTTGGGCAAGTCACTCAGCCCTAATTGCTTTGCCTTCCCCCCTCCCAGAAAAAGAAAATATTATTATTTCTTATGACTCAAAGTATTTTCATGTGGCTCAGTAAGTAGGTTACCTTCATGGCTAAATCCCCATTTTATGCACTTTATATATGCACACACACATATACATACACAAATTTTTATTTGTGTATATGTATCTATGACTATATGGCTATATAGATTTGATGAATCTGATGCTTTTTTCAATGATCATCTGCCTGATTATTGATAATCTGGCCATTTTGTCTGGTTAGGAAAAAATGGACTTAACTGACTGTCATTTGACATTTCTAGTCTTTAATCACTTTTGTGGGAGAGGCTGCCTTTATCTGAAGTGACATCTGAAGATATTTTAGATTTCATCCTCTTGGTCTGTAATAAAACTCAATTTTAGGGGAAAGCTCAAAATTGATTTTAAAAAAGCATCTATGTTTTGTTTTATTTAATTTTTTTTAAGCAATCGGGGTTAAGTAACTTGCTCAAGGTTACACGGCCAGGTGTTTCTGGGTGGTTGTTAAGTGTCTGAGCCCAGGATTCGATCTCCAGGTCATTCCAACACTGGAGCTGGTGCTCTTACTCGCTGTGCTACCTGGCCGCCCCTATGCTTTGTTTTATTTCCATTAGAACTTTATATGATACAAGATAAATGAAAAATAGGCATGTAGAACTTCAAATGAATCTTTATGAATGTGTCTCCTTTTGGGGGGTGGGGATGGGGTATGTTCTAGCTAATTCTAGAAAGACAGGATAGTCAGGAAATTGCAGGGTCAAAAAAGCTTTTCTTTCAGTTAGTTAGAAATAATCCAGCTAAGCAGAAAGATGCTCATCATTAGCAATTTGGTTACTAGGTAATGAACTGTATGGACATGGTCATGCATGAAAAAAAAGAAAAAATGGATCTCGGTTTTGCACAGACCTTCCACTTACACAATGACAGAGGTGATGACAGTAAAGAAGGCAGAGTTCACTAAGAATCACACGTTGTTTACCAGAGATGTTAAACACAAGCCAGGGAATCTCTGAGGACAACCACCCAGAACCAGATTCAAATGTATTTGGAAAATATTTAGCAAAATAAATAAAAATATAATAGAACAGGCACCCGTATGCATGGTTGGTGGTTCTCTCTCTATCTGAGATTGACACAACTGGTTTAGATTACCTATAAGGATGAGATGAATTGTTGATACTCAGAATGGAAAATGCTTGTCTTACAATTGAGCTTCATTATTAATGATATTCTTAACTCAAAATTTTAAAAACAAATGTTAAAATTATTATATAAAAACAAATGTTAAATTGGAATGTAGTTCATTCCAATACATGTGACTGGGAAATAAGATGTGCAAACAGTGAGGTATAGAAATCTACATTGCCTTACAAGAAAGTGAGGGGGGTGGGGTTGGTGGAGTAATAGAGAGGAGGGCAGACTGGGGGAATGGGTAATCAGAATGGATGACATCTTGGGGTGGGGGGAGGGGAGAAATAGGAGGAAAATTAGGAACTAAAAATCTTATGCAAATGAATATTGAAGATTAAAATAAATAAATTCATCAAAAGACAAAATTTGATATTTTTATAATTAATGCAACCAGAAGACAAAAATAAGTTGCAGTTAAATAGAAGGATGGCTTACAGAAATTTTTTTCCTTCTTTCCCTTTCTTTTTATAGATTGTTTTTTAAAATTGGAAATGAAAATGTTATTCACTTCATTCATATGCAACTTTCGTTAGAAAACACACATTATATACTTCTATGTCCTTCCTATATACTTTGTATTTTTATCAATAGCTTATTATTTTTAGTTTTCAAGTATTAAATATTTTAAAAAATTACTCTGTTCCTTGTACTATATTCCCTATTCTCATCAAACAGATTACAAAAAAAAACACAAATGAAACTCTGAAAAACAAATCCCTAAATTCATTTCTACATAGTCCACAAAACAAATTTCCATACTGGCCATGTGCAAGAACACATGTCTTTTTTTTGGCATTTCAAATTGATCACCTCTCTGTCAGGAGGTGAATAGCGTGTTAGTGTGTTTCATTTTTTGGCTCATGGTTTATTTTTCTCTATAGTGTTGCTATCAATTTAAATTATTCTTCTAGTTCTGTTTACTCAGCATCACTTCCTAAACTTTTCCTGTTTCTTCTGAAGTTGGCCATTTTATCATTTCTTATAACACCATAATAATCCATTAATTAATATATCTTATTTTGTTTCTTCATTCCCCAAAATGAGGACATAGTTTCTTATTTTGGGCTGTTATGAAAAGAGTGGCTACAAATTTTTTTGGACATATAGATAGTTTTCCTCTTTCTTTGTTTTCCTCGAGGGTATAGGCCTAATAGTGGCCAGAGAGTATATACACATTTTTGTGACTTTGGAGGCATAGTTTCAAATTGCTTTCCAGAGTAGTTGGAGCAAGTTATGATACTACCAACAGTGCATTAATGGAGTCTGCTTTCACATAGACCCTCTAACATTCTGATGGATGTGAGGTAGAACCTCAAAGCTGCCTTAAGAGTCATTTCTCTAACTACTAGGTACTTTGAGCATGCTCTTCCCCCATATTATTGTTGAAAGCCTGGATTTCTTCCTTTGAAAATTGCCTGTACATATACTTTGACCATTATCTGTTACAGAAGGGATCCTCAGTTTTATAAATTTGAAATATAAATTTTTTTTGCCTTTTGGAGGGGGGAAAGCAGGGCAATTGGGGTTAAGTGACGTACCCAAGGTCACATGGCTGCTAAGTGTTGTGTCTGAGGCTGGATTTGAACTCAGGTCTTCTTGGCTCCAGGGCCAGTGCTCTAATCACTGCACCACCTAGATGCCCCTGAAATATAAATTTCTAATATATCTTGGAAATGAGACCTTTATCAGAGAAATTTGGTGTAAATTTTTTTTCTCCAGTTACCAGTTTGCCTTCTCATTTTTACTACATTAGGTTTGTTTGTACAAAAATCTTTTAATTTTATGACGTCAGAATTGCCTATTTATCTTATGTAGTTCATTCCAACACTTGCTTTTTTATGTACTCTTACCCTATTCATAGACCAAAATGGTAATTTCTTTTTTGCTCTTCTAATTTAGTTTAATTTTGCCTTTTATATCTAGAATACATACCCATTTGGAGCTTATTTTGTTGGTATGAGGTGTTGGTTTAAACCCTATTTCTGCTAGATTGCCATTTAGTTTTATCGTGAGTTTTTTTTTTTGTCATGCAGCATGTCTTTTCTCTAGTAATTAGCGTTTTGGGGATTTATCAAACACTATGGTACTGTTTTTTTTTCACTTTTACATGTCATGTACACAATCTGTTCCATTGATCATATTCTCCTTTTTAATCATCACCAAATTGTTTTAATAGCTGCTTTGTAGTATGGGGTGAAATCTGGTATTAATATGCCATCTTGTTTGAAATTCTTGATCTTTTGTTTTTCCAAGTGAATTTCATTATTAGTTTTTCTAAAGATATAAAATATTCTTTTGGGAATTTGATTGGTATAGCATTGAACAAGAAACTAAATTGGGTAGTTGTATTCTTTTCATATTGGCTCAACCTAATCACAAATTATTTGTGTTTCTCCAAATGTTTAGGTCTGTCTTTATTACTACAAAGATGGTTTTATGGTTAGATTCATACAATCCCTCCACAGATCTTAGAAGATACGCTCTTAATTTTTTCCCTAGCTTCTGTCATTATTTTGAATTAAGCTTCTTTTTCTAGATCTTCTTGTTGAGTTTTGCTGTTTAATTCTAAGAATGCTGATGAGTTGTAGATTTATATTCTGGAACTTTGAAAAAATATTTATTTTTAGTTGATTTTCTCAAAATAACACCACATCATCTGTAAAAAAAAATTGTTAACTTTATTCTCTCTTTGCCTATGCTAATTCCCTCAATTTCTTCTTATAGTCACATTTCTATTTTCAACAGAATGTTAAATATTGCTGATCGTAATGCTTATCCTTGCTTTACCTTTGATTTTATTGGAAAAGTCACTAAATTTTCTTCATTATATGTAACATTTGTTCTTGAAGGTTTGAATGACTAAATCCAAAGTATAGTGAAATGGTTTGATACAAACTTTGAAGGTGGTCCCTAAAGATTTTCATTTAGCTTTATTGTTATCAGTGATTTGATATAGCCAACAGATGATATGCTTATTAATTGTCAATCAACACAAATCCAGGGAGGAATAGCTAAAAATTTAGAGAATGGAATCAGGATCCAAAAAGACCTTGACATATTGTAACATTAATTTCACCTAATATGAAAATTAATATAGGTATATATACTTTCACTTGAAATTTAAAAACAATTCAGTTTCCAGGGTACAAGAAGGAAAACTATACAGCAGTTAATCCAAAAGTCATCAACATTTTACTGAGCTTTGAATTCAAAATGATGCAACAGTGTGGTAGAGAAGCCAAAAATAACTAATGTGGGGCAGCCAGGTGGCGCAGTGAGTAAGAGCACCGGTCCTGGCATTGGGAGACCTGGGATCAGTTCCAGCCTCAGATACTTGGCACCCACACAAAATAACTGGCCGTGTAACCTTGAACAAGTTACTTAACCCTAATTTCTTTTTAAAAAATAACTAATGTGACCTTAGGCTATTAAGATATGGTGTCTAGGACTAGGCTAGTTACAGCCTTAGTTTATTTTAGCCTGGTCAAACCACATACAGATTATTGCATTTAGTTCCTGCTCCCATTTTTTTGGGAATGATGTTGATAAGCTGCATTGTATCCAGGGGAAGGGAACCAAGATAGAAAGATCTCAAAACATTTCAACTTGGTCTACAAGAGTGGACTTTTGAGGGTGATCAATCTTTATGCATTTGAACAGAGGGTGGATTAGACTTGTTCCAGTTTGTCCTAACCTACAGATTAGTGTGTTAAAGTTACAAAGAGATATATCTAAGTTTGATACAAAGGAAAATTTCCTAACAAACAGAGCCACCAAGAAGTAGATTTTTTTGTCTCTTAAGCTAATGGGTTTCTCCTCATTAGATATTTAAGATATTTAAGGGATTCTAATTCAGAAACAGTTGAATTGAATGGCAGTTGAAGTCCCTTCTAATGATGAGATGCTATGGTTTTGTGATTCTATGTTTGTTTTGTGACCTGGATTTTCTGGATATTCTAGTCATGATTTACAGTAAATATATCTCAGATTCAATGCTTCATTTTCCTCCAAAAGTCAAAACTTCTCCCAATTCCTCTATATCTGTTAATGGTACTGCCATCCATCTAGTCAACCAGGCTTAAACCCTGGGGTCACCTTTGACTTGTTTCTTGTCCCCTATCCAATATATTGTCAAATCCTGTTATTTCTACCTCTGTAACATATTTCTTTTTCAATTCACCACATGGCCACCACTCCCACCTCAGTCTATCATCACCACTCAACTGTATTTTTTTTAAAGCAATTGGGGTTAAGTAACTTGCTCAAGGTTACATGGCCAGTTATTTCTGGGAGTGGTGCTAAGTATCTGACCCCAGATTCGATCCCAGGTCATCCCGACTCTGGGGCCAGTGCTCTTACTCACTGAGCCACCTGGCTGCCCCTCAACTGTATTTTTATAATAGTTTTCTGACTAATCTTCTTGCCAACAATTTTTTCCTTCTCCAATCCATCCTTCATATGGCAATTAAAATGATTTTCTCAAAGGGTGGATCTGATCATGCCAATTACTGGCTAAAAACCCTAGCTCTCTAATTTCTCTTGTATAAAATAAAAATTCCCTTACTTTACAGCTTTCCTTTATAGAGGTCAGAGATCTGGACCTTCCAGATCACTCTCTACTTCCCATATATAGCTTTGCTTGAACTCTACCAAACAGGATGCCTATGTCATCATAAGCTGATGGGCTGAAATCTCATCTTGCTGTTTAACTCATCTATAGATATGCCAAATATTCCCAATTTTCTCAGTCTCCTCTCCTCTCTGATTGGAGGGCTGTAGGACAGAGCACTAAATTCCTCCCACTTTCTATCTGTAACTCTGCTTGTTTTGAGCTATAGGGGACTAGTTGGGTACCCTTCGATGTCCCCCATCTCTCCCAATTTGTAGCTTCCCTTTCTATGTTGTCTTGTCCCATTAGATTGCAAGCTCCTTGAGGGCAGTGACCATCTTTCTTCTTATTTGTATCCCCAGCACTTAGCACAGTGCTTGGCACATACTAGATACTTAATAAATGTTTATTGAATTGAATGAAATAGATAGGAACTTAGGGCCTTCCTTGATGTGGTTTCAATCTACCTTCCTTTCTTATTACTATCTTTTTTTGTACTTTGTGTTCTAAGCCAACTGTACACCCAAATTTGATAATAGTATGTTTTGTCTCTGCATTTGTGTAAACCATCTCCCGCATATGAAATGCATCCTTCCTCATCCTTGTCCTTCACGGTCCTTGCGCTCTTTTAAAACTGAGCTCGTGTCATCGCTTCTGTGTAGTTTCCCACAACTCCACTTAGGTGAAAATATTTTCCCCCTTCTCAAATGTACCTAGACTAATTTTTCTGTAGTTTTCTGACACTTCCATGACAACTGACCTTTATTGTATTTGTCTGTGTGTGTTATATCCATATTAGTAGAAAGTGAGGTGTTGGTTTTTTTTTTTTGAGGGTAGGGATGTCAGTTTTATCTTTGTATATTTAGTGCCTAGAAAAGTACCTGAATAGAGCGAGCAATTAATAGATATTTGTTAAATTAAATTATAAACCATCATGATAGATTTCATTGTTCATATCCAAAAATGTCATCTTCTCTAACTCTCTCTCTCTTTTTTAAAGCAATCGGGGTTAAGTAACTTGCTCAAGGTTGCACGGCCAGTTATTTCTGGGTGTGGTGCTAAGTGTCTGAGCCCGGATTCAATCTCCAGGTCATCCCAACACTGGAGTCAGTGCTCTTACTCGCTGTGCTACCTGGCCGCCCCTAGTCTCTAACTCTTTACTACTGACTTAGGCTAGGTTCATACTGCTACACACAGACACAGCAATCACTAAAAAATGTAGAGTATTTGGTTCATCCTGTCCTATCTTGGGCTTCCTATCACCTAAGGGACCATGGAGGCAGCTGTAGTAGAATGAAGAGTATGACCCATTTGGTTGCATTGGAATCTGTTTGTTTAATTTGTCTTATAATAATTATAAAGAAATCTATGTAAATGCTCTCTGAGTATACTTGATTCTCTAAGAAGAGATAGAATTTGTTAATTAGGGGATGGAAGAATATATGAAATGCAAAAATATGGGCAAAAAACATCATTTGACAATTTCTTTGCCTTCTTTATTTTTCCTCTAGGATAGCAGGGTGTTTGGAAGTAGTATTGGACTGGTGGTGAGTAACATGAATGTGTATGTGCACATGTGCATATGTGTGCATGCATATGTGTGAAATCATGGCAATCCAACTTCCCTATCATATCAATAGTAAGGAGTCTCAAATTCAAGATTGATTTTTTTCATTTCAGCATTTTCTTTAGATTAGTGGTTCAGAGGGTCATTCCAGGTACATCTTTTTTAACTTCTGACATGGCGTACTTCATACAAAGTGGTCTGTGAAGTGTGGAAGTCTTTAGTTCACATCTTTCCCGTGATGCGTATTTGTAATATCAGGCCAGCAAGTCACTTAAACCTCTCAATGTTCCTGGAGAGTTTTTAAGACTCTAAGTTGCAGAGAAGGTGCCCATGTGCATTGGCAGAGAGGATTTCCTTTTCTGAAAGTTCCTTATACCAAAAAATCATAAGTCCAGTCTTAATCCCTAATACAGCTATCATCTCACAGTATTATGACTTTAAAGTCCATTTGTCCCTCATTAGCCAGCTTTTTTTTGTTAATTCTTAAGTTTCTTCTCCAAAGGGAATGTGGGGAATCTATAGGGCTTCTAATAGTATATTTTAGCAGTGTTCAAGCTCATTGTTTCCATATGCAAAAACAAAATTTGATCATTAGGAGTAAGACTAGTGAATATCAAGCTTTAGATAAAACTATCAAAAGGAATTAAGGCTGTCTAGTGCTGAACTGTTAGATGAATGGACTCACTAGCCATTAGCATAGCTCATTACCTTTTTTCAGGTATAAATGAATGTAGTTCATTGCAATGCCACTTTCTTGGTGAGAAAAGTAATGATTCTAATTGCCTTAATTGGAACATCCAGGATTTTATGATTCTTGCTTTTCAGGTGTATGCCAGGCCATACACACACAAACACACACACACATCCATATATGTTGTCATTCTCCCTTTTTACCTTTCCCTGTCTTCCTCCCATTAGTGCCTCATGCAGAGTTATGTACACTTCAAAAACCTCTACTTGTTAACCAGGAATGTGAAATAATTCAACATATGCCATTTAAACTATTTTAACCAACATTACTTGTAGAACCTTCACAGATTTTGTATTTAATGACCATATTTACTAGTGGGAGCAATAATACAGGAACAAATATTGCTGATACAATCTAGCATCCTTCTATTTTAGTTGGTTTTATGCTTTTGTGTGTATAAAAGAACATTTAACTCAGTCAATCAAGTATTTGCTGAGTACCTACTATATACAAGAAATTGTACTAGGTAGTATAGGAGGAGAAAAATAAGCATGGTGTTTACTGTAATGAAAGATGTGGGCATATGCCATTGTAACAATAAAAGACAATGTAAAAGTTTTAAGTAAATTATGTGCTCCTTTATTTTCTTTTTGAATGGCATAGAGATGATGAGGAAAAATGAAGGGAAAAAAGGACATCTCTATATAGAGAGATTTGAAAGCAGTGTATAAAAGATATCCTGTAGTCTTTATGACCTGTGGCCTTGGTCAAGATATCTGTTCTGTCTTACACCCTACACCCTCCCCCTCCCCCCCACCGCATACTTGGTCATTGTCATTTGATCGACTGATGGAATTAAGGATCCCTGGGCCTCTCTATCTGCTTTCTACCACGGATCATGTCCCAAACTAGCATGGGGGTTCCTTGAAAGTAGGAGCCATCTGCCTTTTTTTCTCATTTTCAGTGTAGTACATGGTAAGTACTTGAAAATGCATTTTGTTAATTTATTAATTCATTCAGTTTCCATATTCCTATAGAATTAGTGGACTGAAATAATAATAATAGTAACAATAATAATAATACTGATAATATATAGGGTACCTCCAAAATCTTAGTTCAGTTTTCAGCTGTTAAAGCTTTAAAATGTGTAATATACTATATATAAATGATTTCATTTGTGCCACATAACAAATCCTTATTGTATTAACAATCAGTATTATTATCACTGTTTTATAGATAAGGAAGCTGAGACTCAGAGAGGTTTAGTGACTTTACTCATGGTTACACAGCTAATATCGAAAGAGGCAGAACTTAAAGCAAGTTCTTTTTGTCTTAAAACTCAGTCCTTTATTTCTTGTGCTAATCTTTGGTCTTGTTGTTCTGTCATTTTTCAGTCAACTTTGACTCTTCATGATGTCATTTGGGGTTTTCTTGGCAAAGATATTTGAGTGATTTGCTATTTTCTTCTCTAGCTTATTTTACATATGAGGAAATTGAGACCAACAGGGTTTAGTAACATGCCCAGGGTCATGAAGCTAGTGTCTGAGGTCAGATTTAAACTCATTAAGATGAATCTTCCTCACTTAAGGCCTGGTAATCTATATAATACACCATCTAGCTGCCTTGTGACAAACAAAAAATATTTTTGCTATTATTATTGGAATAGACAATTATAGAATTATGGCTTATGATCATAAAGCCCTTTAAGATTTACAAAGTGCTTTCCCCGTAACTCTGTGAAGTAAGTGGCTTAAGTGTTATTATCCCTGTTTCACAAAGTAGTCAACTCAGCCTCAGGGTAACAGAGTAACTTGCCTATGGTCACATAATTGGTAAGTACTGGAGCTTTGGATCTGAGCCCTAGTCTCCTGACTCCAAATCCTATTCTCATTTCAGGATACAATACTACCTACAAGAGATAATGATGTTTAAGTTCCCTTCTTATCTAAAATTCCATGATTCCATTTTCTTAGCTCTTCAATATTCAGGCAGTTTTTAGTTTTTTGCAAATACCAATATCTCACAATTTCACAACATTCTCACAATATCACAGGAAAGATTGAGTTGACTTTGTAGTTACTCCAGGGGGCAAAAAATGAACACCTTGGTGCCTGTAGAACAGAGAGTTATGTTACCATGACCAGTATCTTCTTTAACCTCATAATTTTTCATGGTGTCACCGTTAAATCCATGCATAGTATGAAACAAGATCTTTGAGAAACTCTATCATGTCAGCACCAAAGATGAAATCATTAAAACCCCCTAAGGAAAATTCTGTCAGTTACAATCAGTTAAAATATAAAATGTTAAAGAGGGCTCTAGCAAGTCCCCTGTCATATGCTACCCCACTGCTACCATAAGTCCCGGAAATAATTTCTATTACATATAATTATCTGATCATGGGAGTCCAAAATCAAAGTAGATTATAGTCCTTTTATGCTGTAAGGGGAAAGACTTGATAATTATATTTAATCTTTCTTTTCTTTAGCTTTGGACTGTGGTTTATTCCTTTCAGGTGATAGATGTTGTTGGAGACAATTTAGAAAGGATTGCTTTTAAACTTGACACATCATACTTGTTTTGCACAACATTTTCTACTAAAATTCCAATGTATGAACAGGCTCATTATTTGTCTTCCATAATAATAGCTGTTGTTTTTTCTGGAACATGGGACAATAAAATGGGTGTTTAGATTTTTTGTTATAATCAATATGAAAAACACTTTGATAAACCTCTAAAATGTGTCCCTCATCACTCACCCTCCACAATTATCCATTACATACTGCACATGAAGTGCTTTTGATTATAGAAAAGAAAAACAATTTAGCCATTTTGTTTAATTTGTCATTCACACAATAATAATAAGAATCTCTTTATGGTCTTTTCCATTATTCAAATAGAAAGTTAATAGTGTGCCTTTTTCTTTAAACAAGTAGATAAGAATATCATGTTTTCATGAGTTTATTATCCTGTCTCTAAGATTGTTGAGCTGACTTTTGGTGAGTTAACTGTAAATCAGTCATCTCCATTGTTTTAATCAGCTAAGCCATGTAAGACAGGTAACACATGGAAGGGCTGTTAGCACAGGTTCACTCTTGATCTGGTCAGATAGGAAGGATAGGAAGACAGCTTCAGAAGGGTTAATGCACCTGATTTATAGGGCTACAGGCAAAGAAGGCATATTATCAGCAATAGCTTTATAAGTTTACATTATCTCAATGTTATATCTCACTGCTCAGTCACAATGGATATTTACAATTTTAAGCACAAGTGTTTATATTATTTATCATTATATAACACCGCACAAGTGTGGTGATGTTTACAAGTCATGAGCCTGGGAAATAGAGATTGTTATGGCTGTGGATCCTAGGAAACTAAACTCTAAGAAAGATGAACAAAAATCTACTTTACACATACCAAAATCCACCTTATTTATAAGCTACCAAATAGTCCTTCTATTTGATCTAGATGTTTTAAGGATTAAGTTGGACTGATAAAGTGCACTAGTAAAACCAGCCAGCCTGGATCATTAAGACATTTCTTTAGGACAACTGAAGAGAACAATTTCAGCTGAGAACAATTTACCTAGGCAGCTAAGTGACACAGTGGATAGAATGCTGGGCCTAGAACCAGGGAGACCTGAGTTCAAACATGACGTCAGGCACTTACTAATTTATGACCCTGGGCAAATCACTTGACTACTGTATACTCAGTTTCCTCAACTGCAAAATGAGAATAATAGTATCTACCTTGCAGTGTTGTTGTGAGGATTAAATGATCAAATATTTGTAAAGTACATGGCAAAGTGATTCGTACATAGTTGGTGGTAAACAGACACTTATTGCCTTTACATCTCCTGAGACATTCTTGGTCTGTGATTGATCTATTATTTTCCAGTGGTGTTTGGTCTCTCTAGTTAATTCTATTTTGGGGTGTGTGTGTATATAAAAGGTGTTGATACTTATATAGATGACATATACAATTATATCTAATACTTGTATACATATTGATCTCTTTTGGCATGATTCATTTCTAAGACTAAATATTGCCAACTAAATAAGCCAATTAAAAACATTGACTTACTGCTATCATTGTTACTCTCATGTATAATGCAAATAGTAATAGTCATTTAATTTCCTGAGAAATTGAGCCTGAATCCTCTTTTTTAAATCTTTTTGGTTCCTTTTGTTTCTACTATGGTAGAGTAGAAGTCAGAAGATAATAACTCATCTCAAAGCTATAATATTAATTAACTGTGTGACTGTATCACAATGTTTCAGTTTCCTCATCTGTATTTTGTAAGCATATTCCCATCACCATTCCCCCACATATTTTATTTCATTTGTAAGCAAGTAATAGGCTGCAGCAGGTGTAGGGAAAGGAAGCAAGCTTCATGGGATGTTAAGTCCAACTATTTGCTGATGATAGAAACTGAGCAGTAGAGATCCAACAAAAATCTTCTGTCACAAGGTACCTGCTATGAGTAAGTATGTTGATCTCATTGAGCATTACCAATGTCTTTTAAACAATTATTTTTCTAACATATTTTTTAGCTCCACATTCTCTTTCTACCTTCCAACCCTCCCCTTCCATATTGATGTGATATCAATTAAACATGGAAAGTCATGTAAAACATATTTCAATATTAGTTCTCCCACTTTTTTCAATCTCAGATGGAATATAATCAGTACCAGGTGTTTTACCACAAGAAAGAAAAGCCATTCAAACCCTCTTCTTTAGTTGGAACTTCAACTAGGGAACGATTGACCTGACATAAATGGTCAAGGGCTTAAGCATTGTTTAATAATCGTCTGCTAAGAGCACTATGGAAGTATTCAGGCCATTTCTCTAGGATCATGTCCTTATCACTAATTATGTGATTCCATTAGCACTGTGTAGTTGAGATGCACCATAGGTCTTTGGCTCATAAATAATCTTCAGGGCATCTTAAAAGTGCTTTGGATTGTTACTATCAGCATAAAATTGCATTTCATCTTCCTTCTTACTAAGCCAGGAATCCTGCATCACTCTAAGCTTCACTTGTACTTTATTTTTGATGTAATTAAATGTTTCCTTCTTAGTGATGGATGTACTATCTGCTGGTAAATCCTGTGGAGGTCTTGTTTTTCATTTGACAGCTGGTGAATTTCCCCATCATTTTTGTCAAGCCAGTCTTGATGTTATTGAGTATTCTGACCCAGGTGAGCAAATATAATGCTGTACAACAAATCTCTGAAAGTTGCCCACTCCTTTTCTGCTCCATTGTTGCCAACTGTGTGTTGATTCAATTTTCCCTCCAAGTTAACAACAAACTGTTCCCATTCAGAGAAGTGCTCTTATCTGGTAGCATTAATTTTTCTGGTAGTCATTTGGCCTTGGAGCTACCACTTTCGTTGAATGTGAATATATTCCTCGGAGAGATTAAATCCTGTAGTCTGCACCACCATCCTTTCTGTTTATTCTCAAATCACATAGCCAATCAAATGCCAATGTTTGCTGTGAAGGTACATCTATGAAGTCTTATTGTGTTAAGGCAAATGGAAGATAGTGTTGGTGATGAGAAGGATGCACTAGCCTTCAGTAGTAAGTGACTAATGCTGTTGCGGTTTCCAACTCCATTCCTTCCTGCTATTCCTAATCTAGCATTAAAGTTTTCCAAAATTATAAGCTTTTCCTCTTTCAGAACATTGAAGATTAGGGTGTCCAGGTCTTCATAAAAATTTTCTTTGAAGGGGTAGCCAGGTGGCTCAGTGAGTAAGATCACCAGCCCCAATGTCGGGATGACCTGGGATTGAATCGAGGCTCAGATACTTAGCACCACACCCAGAAATAACTGACCGTGTAACCTTGAGCAAGTTACTTAACCCCAATTGCTTTAAATTTTTTTTCTTTGATCTCATCAGGGTTCAGCATGGTGGGATGAAAGGCACTTATGATGATAGCATGGCATTTTTCTGCAAGTGACCATCACATAATTCATTCCTCTTGGTAGGCATACAAGCTTGTTGACTATATTAGTTTTGATTGCAAACCTGACATCAGATTCACTGCATTCCCCTTCACTGTAGCCACTCCAAAAATATGTGCATCCAGTTTTGACTTCAGTAAGCTGGCCTTCATTTGCCAGCCTTATTTCACCCAGGGCTGCTATTTGGGTATGATGCCTGTTGAGATTTCTCACAAGAGCTGTTCATCTTTCAGGCCTACTGAAAATTTTGTGTTTTCTGTAGTACACACATTCCATACACTGATGGTGAGTGAAATCATCTTTGTAGAAGTTTTTGTACATTTTTTTTCCTGTTTTGACCACAGGATGGGATCCCTGATTGCCTTGGCAATCAGGACAGGATTGGCTTAAGTAGACAATTTTTAGGGCACTTTTTCTATCCCCTTCCTCACATGAGAAGGTATATCATAAATGTCATACACACAGTGGCTGCTATAAATAATCAGGTGTATTTCCAGGTTTGAATCACAAGATATAACAGACTCTCTTCTTCAAACACAAAATCAAGACATTTATTCAATCACCAGGAATCCATTTTTTTTTCTTTTTTGTAGGGGGAAGGTAGGGCAGTTGGGGTTAAGTGACTTGTCCAAGGTCACCTGGCTAGTTTTGTATGAAGTGTCTGAATCTGGATTTGAACTCAGGTCCTCCTGACTCTAGAAACAGTACTCTATTCACTGTGACACCTAGCCGCCCCCAGGAATCCAATTCTACCATGATAATAAAGAAGTTGGTACACATTGTCAATTCAGGGAGTACTCTGACATACCAAGTTTTTTTTTTATGACAAGTACACATCACCAGTGCAGGGTAGCACAAAAATCCCAAGCTCCCCTCCATCAGGCTTCCCCAAAAACAAGTTCCCCCAGACAAAAATCATTCCCTCTCTCAATCTAGCTGCATTACTCTGCTCTGCTCTGCTGCTCTCTCTTTCCCAGCTCTGCCTCACTTCCTCTCATCTCTGCTTCACCCACCCTTCCTGCTCCACCCCTTCCTTCTCCACCCACTTGGCAAGCTCCTCCCACCAGGGGATCCATGTTATCACATAGGCCTATTAAAGGGCAGGAAAATCTTCAAATTCCCTTAACTTTACAAGAGGTGAGCAGTACAATCCCTAAAAGATTTAAAGAAACCCAGGAGGCTGCTGAATCCCACTGCTGCTTCCAGTGAGAAGATGGCCTTGTGGCCTGAATGGCTTGTGTACAGGATTGTGACTACAGCTCTCAATGTATTCACATATGCTGCTTTTTCACTTGCCTGTTGCCACATGATTTTGAGATAGATTTAAAAAATGGTAAAATGGTATATGTGATGTCTTTGATTTGTGCATAAATTGCATTTAGGTAAGGCAGAGTTGCATGAAATTATTGACCTCACTCTGTCTTCCAGAGTTATCCCAATCCACTGGTAGGACAGAGTCAAGATAACTGGTGATGACTTGAGATGTGATGGATGACCTTGGCATCAAGTACTCCACAGTGGCTGCTTCAGTTGCCTTCATGGACTTTGAAAAAAATGTTCTTATCTGCTTATTCCACCAGAGGAAGTCTTCACATGCTTGAGGCAGACACTATGAACCTTGAGAAAGGACCCTTCTAAAATTCACACTGGAAACAGAGAAAACATTTACAGAAAGTTCCACAAAAAAGAGGGTGAAAGAATGGGCAAACAATAACACCAAAAAAAAAAAAAGAATCTGACCACAAAAAGTTACTAGGGTGGCAAGGCAAAGGAAGAAACAACTCAGAAGAAGATAATAAAATCAAAACAGCTTGAAGCAAAATCTCAAGGAAAACTGTGAATTGGACACAAGCTCAACAAAATTTCCAGAAGCAATTAAAATTATTTTCCAAATAAAAGTGCTAGATGGAAAAATTAGATAAAGAAATGAAAGCAAAGGGAAAATATATGAAAAGACTATTAATAGCTTGGAATTTTGGGAGGGCTCAACTGAGTGGCACAAAAATACTGAAGAAAATAAAGCATAAAAATAGAATAGACAAAATAGAAGAAGAGGTATAAAAATTCACTGAAGAAAAGAAATCCTTAAAAAGCAGAATTGGGTTAAGAACCAAGATGGTGGTGTAGAAGCAGGAAAACTCCCTGAGATCCCCCGATAACCACCTCAAATATGTATAAATATGACTCTAAAGAGACTTTAGAACTACAGAACCCAAAAAGTGACAGAGAGAAACAAATCTCCCATTGAAGGCAACCCAGTAGGCTGGCAGGAATGGTCCATCACAGCACACAGGGAGCAGAACACAGCCCCCTGTGAGCCCATGGTTTTAGCCTCAGGGTGCCCCAACCAGCTGTGGCTGGAGGGAATTTGGGAGAGTGGACTACCAGCAGCTGTGGCAGTTTCCAGAATTATCAACACATAAATGCCAAGGACAAAGGAAAAGGTCAGTGTGGACTTTGAGAACAGGGGGTCAGAGAGTGCAGTCCAGTCCCTTGACCCAGAGAGAAGCAGCTTGGGCATGGCGGCTGCCACATGGCTGCTTCAGAGCTCCTGGTCTACAAATTGTAGGGGGACCAAAGGATCATTCTAAGGGGTAAGTGTGCTTGTTTTAACCTGCTGAGATCTGGATCACTGTCTTGGGTAGAACTCATGGACTTTGTGACCAGGTGCCAGAGCGTGTGGAGGCTTCAGAGAAGACAGCCAACTAATAGCTCCAGCCCCAGAGAAAAACCCCAAATATTTGGGACAAAGCTCTCCTCTCTTGGAACAGAGTTCTACTGTGGCAAAAACTCAAAAGTTAAGTAATAAAGTGGCAACATGAGCAAGCAAAGGAAGCAAAGGAAGCATAGCAGTCAAACCTTAGATTCCTTTTTTGGGGACAAAAAGGATCAAAGCATGGAATGGCAGGAAGGCAACGAAGTCAGAACTCGTGCACCAAAAGCTTCCAAGAAAAATATGAACTGGTTACAGGCTATAGAGGAGCTTAAGAAGGATTTTGAAAAACAAATAAGAGAAGTGGAGGAAAAATTGGGAAGAGAAATGAGAACAATGCAAGAACATCATGAAAAGTGAGTCAATAACCTGAATGAAGAAAATAACATCTAAAAAAATAGATTAACTCAGATGCCAAAAGAGGCTCAAAAAGGCAATAAGGAGAAGATTGCCTTAAAAAGCAAAATTTGACAGATGGAAAAAGAATCTCAAAAGCTCATTGAAGAAAACAATTCCTTCAGAATTAGATTTGAGCAAATGGAAGTTAATGGCTTTATGAGAAATCAAGATACTATTAAACAGATTCAAACAAATGCAAAAATAGAAGGCAATGTGAAATATCTCATTGGAAAAACCACTGACCTGGAAAATAGATCCAGGAGAGATAATTTTAAAATTATTGGATTACCTGAAAGTCAGGACCAAAAAAAGAACCTAGAAATCATCCTTCAAGAAATTCTCAAGGAAACTTGCCCTGATGTTTTAGAACCAGAGGGCAAAATAGAGATTGAAAGAATTCACCAGTCACCTCTTTGAAAAGATTCCAAAAATAAAACTCCTAGAAATGTTATAACCAGGCTCTGGAACTCCCAAATCAAGGAGGAAATATTACAAGCAGAAAAGAAGGAACAATTTGAGTGTGGTAGAAACACAGTCAGGTTAACATAGGATCTGGCAACTTCTACATTGAGGAATCAAAGGGCTTGGAATATGATATTCTGGAGGTCAAAGGAGCTGAGATTAAAGCAGAGAATCGCCTGTCCACGAAAACTTAGTATCATGTTTCAAGGGAAAATATGGTCACTCAATGAAATAGAGGACTTTCAAACATTCTTGATGAAAAAAACAGAGTTGAATAGAAAATTTGACATTCAGATACAAAAATCAAGAGAAGCATTAAAAGGTAAACAGGGAAAAGAAATCATAAGGAACTTATCAAAGTTAAACTATTTATATTCCTACATGGAAAATGATAATTGTAACTTATCAAACTTTTCTCAGTATGAGTATAGTTTAAGGGAATATAAATATGTGTGTGTATATATATGTATATATACATATATGTGTCTATATAGGAGGGTATATGGGCATATGAATACATATGTGAGTGTGTGTATATATGTGTGCAGGTACACATAGATGGAGGGCACAGAACCAATTGAAAAGGAAGGGACGATACTTAAAAGGTGAAATTGAGAGGTGAGAGAGGAATATAATGAGAGGAGATGGGGAGAGACAGAATGGCGTAAATTATCTCATATAGAAGAGACAAGGGAAAACTGTTACAATGGAGGGGAAGAACAGGAAGGCAAAAGGGAGTGAGTCAAACTTACTCATTGAATTTGGCTCAGGGAGGGAATGACATACACACTAAATAAGGAATCTCACCCTACAGGAGAGTAGGGGGAAGGGGATGAGAGGGGGGATGATGGAGGGAAGAGCAGGTTGGGGGGGAGGGAAGTTAGAAGCACACACTTTTGAAAAGGGACAGGATAAAAGTAGAGAATAGAACAAGTCGAGGGCTGGATAGGCTGTAAGGAAATATAGTCAGTCTTTTATAATATATCCACTATGGAAATGTTTTGCATAGCTGCACTTGTACAACCTACTATATTGAATTGTCTATCTTCCCAGTAGGGGTGGGTGATGAGGGAGGAAGGGAAAGAATCTGGAATTCAAAGTTTTAAAATCAAATGTTTAAAAATTATTATTATTATTATTATTATTATTTTGCATGCAACTTGGAAATAAGATATACAGGCACTGGGGGATGCACATCCATCTTGCCCTACCAGAAAATTGGAGGGGGTGGGGGAGGATATAGGAGAGAGCAGATTGGGGGAGGGTATATACAGTGAGATTGCTGTTTAGGAGTGGTGGGTAGGGTAAAGATGGGGAGAAAATTTGTAACTCAAAATCTTGTGAAAATGAATGATGCAAACTAAAAATAAACAAAGTTTAATTAAAAAAAAGCAGAATTGATCAATAGAAAAAAGAGGTAAAAAAGGTCACTGAAGGAAATATTTAAATTAAGCAAGTAGAAGCTGATGACTACATGAGCCATCAAGGAATAAGATAAAGTCAAAAGAATGAAAAAAAGAATCAAATGTGAAATGTCTCATTGGAAAAATAATGGAACTAAAAATAGTGCGGGAAGAGATAACTTAAGTATTGGATTACCTGAAAAACATGATCAAAGAAAGCACCTGGAAATCATATTTCATGAAATTATCAGGGAAAACTTCTCCTGATACCTTCAAAGCAGAAGATACATAGAAATTAAAACAATTCTTAGATTATAACCTGAAGGAGATCCCCAAATAAAAACTCCTGGGAATTTTATAGCCAGATTCCAAAGCTCCCAGGTACAGCAGCCAGAAAGAAACCATTGAAATCCCATGGAGCCACAATAGATCACACAAGACTTAGCAACTGCAATGTTAAAGGAGCAGAGGCCTTGGAATATGATATTATAGAAGGTAAAAGTGCTGAGATTACAACCAAGAATAACCTACCCAGCAAAAGTGAGGATAATGCTTCAAGGAAAAAAAATGTATATTAAATGAAATAGAAGATTTTCAAGCATTACTCATGAAAAGACTAGAGCTGAACTTAAAATCTCCCTTTCAAATACAAGACTCAAGAGAGGCACAAAGAGTTTATAAACATGAAAGAGAAATCATAAGGGATTCAACCAGGTTAAACTGTGTCCCTTTCTATATGGTACCTATATCTTATACGAAGTTTATCATTATTTGAGTAGTTAGAAATATTTTACAGAGAAAGAGGATGAGGGAGTGAGTATATTATGTTGAGATAAAGTGGAAAAAAAGGAATAGATGAGAAAGAAGGGAGAAGTGATTGAAGGGGGAAGGGAAGAGAAAAATGGGGAAAATTACATCACATAAATGAGGCATGCAAGGAAGAGCTTTTACAAAGCAGGGGAAAGTGGTGGGGCAGGTATACTTGAACCTCACACATCTAAATTGGTTCAAAAAAGGGAACCATACCCACACTCAATTGGTAATAAAAATCTATTCTACCAAAATGGAGCCTCATCTTTGATTGTTTCAAGTCTTTGTTGGAAGTTGGAAGTCTCAGGTCGGAAACAATATACATTGTGTTGCCCTTAATAGGTCTAATGTCATCACATGGACCCCACAGTGGGAAGAATTTGCCCCCCCCCAAAAAAAAAAGCAGATAAAAGCTTGAACAGAAGCTGGGGCCAAGCAGAATTAGGAAGAAGGATGTTTTGATGTCAACACTCTGTCTGTCTCTTCTGTCTGTGTTGATGTTTCTTTGTCAGAACAAATTATCCTGTCTGTTGACAGAGTACATTGTTGTTATTACAGAAACCTTGGGACTTTACCGCTGGTTCAAAAGACTGGAAAGCGGACTTTACTGCTGTCTGTTTACAGAAGTCATGAAAGAGGGCTTTATTGCTGTTTTCAGAAGTCTTGGGACTTTACTGCTGATCTGTATTTGATTTCTCAGACATAAGCCCTGTCTGTTGGTCTGTGTTGATTTCACAGACAGAAAGTGAATTGAAATGATAGTGCAGGCAATGTGTGTGAATGTTGTTGTAATTCTGCTAATCTTAATGTGTGTAAATATTGTTGTGGCTCTGTTAAGCTTTGTCTTCCCAGAAACAGAAACTGCAAAAGGTTTGGAATGGTCTAGTTACTGTGAGCTTCAATATGGAACAGCAGCAGAGACCTGCCCTACCTGTGAATCCAGGCAAGAGCTGGGGATAGCCAGCTGATGGAAGAGGGGCTGTGAAGTTTGGAAGTAAGCCTTGAGTCGATGAAAGGACCTTTACTTGGGTACTTAGTACTGACTGACGAGATTATGACTTACTGTGACCTAGGGGTGGAAGACCTTTGTACTTTCCACTACCCCTTATGGACAATTACTCCTTAAGGATGACTGAGTTAAGGATGATTGGAAACCAGCTTCCAATCAAGATGAAAGAAGACTTTAGATGTGTACTTTGTATTGATCAAGGAGATTGTGATTAACTGAATGATATCTTTTATTTAAGACTATGTGGCCACCTTAGTAATAAGTTCTTATTACTATTAATATTGTGAATGTTTTGATTTAGTTTGTTGCTGAATAGAGAGTTCCCTATACTACTCAATCAAAACCTTAAATTTATTCACAGCAGCAGTCCTCAGGAATGCTGCTCATGTTTGATTTTACACCTGGCTAAGAAATAGAGTGGTGGATCATTGGAATAGATTAGGTAAACAATATTTTCTCCTTTTACCCTATGCCTTTTCAAAAATGTTTGCTTCTAACTGCCCTCTCCCCTAATCTGCCCTCCCTTCTATCATCCCCACTCTTATCCCCTACCCCCTATTTTCCCGGAGGGTCAGATACCCAATTAAGTATGTATATTATTCCTTCCTTAAATCAAATTCAATGAGAGTATGATTGGCCCATTCCCTTTTGCCCTCCTGCTCTTCCCCTTCATTGTAACAGTTTTCTCTTGCCTCTTTTACATGAGATAATTTACCCTAATATATCTCTCCCTTTCTCCTTCTCCCAATAAATTCCTCTTTCACCTCTTAATTTTATTTTTTAGATATCATCCCTTCATATTCAACTCATCCTGTGCCCTCTGTCTATGTATACATGAATATACATATGCCCATACTCACATCATATTTACATACACCTACACCCTCCTATATATACATCCATACATATACACATGCACACACATACCTATATATATATATATATTCCCTTCAACTATCCTCATACCGAGAAAAGTCTTATGAGTTACAATTATCATTTTTCCATGTAGGGATGTAAATACTTCAACTTTAATCAGTTCCTTATGATTTCTTTTCCCTGTTTACCTTCTCATGCTTCTCTTGCTTTTTGGGTTTGAAAGTAAAATTTTCTGTTCAGCTCTGTTTTTTTTTTTCATCAAGAACGCTTGAAAATTTCTCTATTTCATTGAATGACCATATTTTCCCTGTTGCATTACACTCAGTTTTGCTGGGTAGGTTATTCTTGGATTTAGTCCTAGCTTCTTTGACCTCTGGAATATCATATTCCAAGCCCTTCAGTCTCTTAAAGTAGAAGATGCTAAGTCTTGTGTTACCCTGATTGTGTTTCCACAGTACTCAAATTGTTTCTTCCTGACTGCTTGTAATATTTTCTCCTTGACTGGGGAACTCTGGAATTTGGCTATAATATTCCTAGTAGTTTTCTTTTTGGGATCTTTCTCAAGAGGTGATTGGTGAATTCTTTCCATTTCTATTTTGCCCTCTGGTTCTAGAATATCAGAGCAATTTTGCTTGATAATTTCTTGCAAGATGGTTTCTAGGCTTTTTTTTTATCATGGTTTTCAAGTAGTCCAATAATTTTGAAATTATCTCTCCTGGATCTATTTTCCAGGTCAGTGGTTTTTCCAATGAGATATTTCACATTGCCTTCTATTTTTTCATTTGTTTGGATGTGTTTTATAGTATCTTTATTTCTCATAAAGTCATTATCTTCCAGTTGCTCCAATCTAATTTTGAAGGAGTTATTTTCTTCAGTGAGTTTTTGAAATTCCTTTTCCACCTGGGCAAGTTGGCTTTTGAAGGCCTTTTTCTCTTTACTGGCTTTTTGGGCCTATTTTTGCCATTTGAGTTAGTCTATTTTTAATGTGTTATTTTCTTCAGTCAGATTGTTAACTCTCTTTTCATGATATTCTTGCATCGTTCTCATTTCTCTTCCCAATTTTTCCTCTACTTCTCTTACTTGATTTTCAAAATCCTTCTTGAACTCCTCCATGGCCTGTAACCAATTCATATTTTCTTGGAAGTTTTTGATACAGGGTTTCTGACTTTCCTGTCTTCCTTCTGCTCCATGCCTTGATCCTTTTAGTCCCCCTAAAAGGATTCTATGGTCTTATTGTGCTTCCTCTGCTTGTTCATCTTGTCAGCCAATTACTTGACTTTTGAGCTCTTTGCCACAGTAGGACTCTGCTTCCAGAATGGGGAGAGCTATGTTCCACACTACTGAAGTTTTCACAGCTGTTGAAGCTATTAGTTAGGCACCCTCTGTACAGCCCCCACAAGCTCTGGCTCACTGGTCACACCCCGCCCCCCCACCACCCAAGACTGTGATCCCAATCTAAGCAGGTTAAAGCAAGAGTGATTACTCTCTGAATGGTCACTTGGTCCCCCTACAATCTGTAGGCCAAGAGCTTCTGAGGCAGCCAGGCTGTAGCCACTGGAGGTGCTGTAATGTGTGCCATTTCTTGCCATGGGGCCAGGGGTTCAGACTGCTCTCTTCAGTGCCCACACTCCCCGCTCCCCCCCCCAGTTCCAATAAAAAAAAGTTTGATTTGTTTACAACAGCAAGTAATTTTTAATATTTCTCAAAACTTTTTTTTGTCTTGCCTTATTTTCTTTTGTGTGTGTGGTATAGCAAGCTATGCTATTGTTTCTTGTTTGTTTGTTGCTGATAGAGTATGGAGGAGAGACAACTTGAGAAAATCATAGGCCTGCTTTTTAAAGGGAAAAAACAAAATCCATGATGTCATTCTATTTATCTATTGGATTTCAGCAGTATTTTGGATTTAAATAGAACTTATACATTTATTATTGATCTTATTTTTAACTTTGAACTTGACACTTTGGTGGAAACATGATTTTGGAGAACAAAGCAATTTTTTTTAAAATCAGCACAGAATTGAGATTATTAAATTGGCAGATGCCATATAATAACTTCTGTCTAAAATGATGGTTTTCTAAAACAGTCAGGATTCTGCTGAAATACCTTCAGTATCATGAATTTCTTTCCTCCCCCTGCATTTAGTCTAGGAATTTTGACTTTAATAGCCAATAATATTTACTGGTGAACTGAAGTATGGAAGAATGCTTAACTTCCAAAGAAGTAGAGAAAAGTTTGTAGAAAGCAAAAGAAAGATGGTGACTCTAGATAAAGAGCTCCTTAGATAAACAGATTTTGTGTCCTTTTGCCTGCTGTTGGACACATACATCTACTAAATGATTAATTCTTATCTCCTGTGTGGGGTCAGAGACCCTACTGTCCTGAGAAGGAAAAAAGCAACCCTAGAACAGAGGGGTAAAGTCAAGTCCTGGCATTGGGTGAGGGCTAGGAAGTCAGCACTCTCATCCTAAAATTAGGTACTTCTCAGCATGGGAAGATTAGATATGGTGAAATTAAGGACCTGTCAAAATGAGCAACTCTTGCTCTAGCATGGCTGAGGCAGAGTAAAAATCAGGCTGTAGTGGTAGTATAGAGTATGGGGAACAGATGGCAGAACTGGCCTGTGGCCATCCTCCTTCCTTACATTAGGGGTAAGGCAAAGAGTTAGGTACTCATAAGGGGTGAGGAGAAGATTCAGACACCAGTAGAGGCAGCTGTCCTTCCTTGGCACAGGGAAACATTGTCAGCACATCTGACAATGCTTATTCTCCAACAGAGTGGGGTATCAATTAACTCCGGCAGAGCAGAGGACCCCAGTGGCAGAGGGAGTGTCAGTGACAGCAGAAGCAGGTAGCAGGTAGCAGATTAGGGCCCAGCTGTAGTTGTGTTGGCAGGGGCTCTGGCTTTCTACATAGCCAGTGACTGGGTGTAGTTGAACTGAACCCAACAATGGGCATTGGCATGGACAGTGGAAAAGGCAAGCTAAGCATAGCCCTTTGCTGTAATCTAGTGAGGATGATATCCATTGGCTTTGGACAACTCCCCAGGAAGGGTCTGGAGGACCATGGTCTTGCCATTGTTAAAAGGCGTCAGAGCCTGCTAATGAGACAAAGTCTTAGTATTCTTCCACTTACTCTTCTAACCATCTGCCCTCCCAGGGAAAGGGGAGGGATGCTTGGTTGGACAGGGAACTCTAATTAGGTAAGTTGTACAAGGCAATTCTCACTGAAAATTCCCCCTGATAAAGACTGATGATTAAGCAGGACATGTTATCATCTTTACTGATGCTCTTGATGTTGTTTATAGTCATGTTTATCTCTTCACATGGGAAGATCCTCTGTGAACTACAGAGACTTATCTTTACTTAATACATGAAACAGTTCATTTGGATATAGGATTCAGCTCTTCCAAAGAGGGGTTGGGGACAAAGCATGAGATTTCTGGTCTTAGTTCTCTTATACTTGATCACTCCTTTGGGGAACTGTTTCATTGTTAATTTTACCTTTTTATTCATGATATCTTTCTATTTTAATTTTCCCTTTTTCCTTCAGGACTATATATACGAGATGTCTCATATCACAAGGTCAGCATTGACTAGCAATAAAGTCCTTTTATTGTTGGAAGCCCTTTAGAAGAGGATAAAAGAAATTAATGTCAAGGGGTGTGGCATAGTGGAAGCAAAATAGCAGTATCCTATATTTTTAATTTTATATTGTATACACACATATTTTGATGAGCAAATGATATAAACTATTATTCATCTTACATTTTCTTTATTATCTTGATAGCAATTATTATTGATTTATCTGTTTTCTTTTTTTTGGGGGGGGAAAGACAGGGCAATTGGGGTTAAATGACTTGGCCAAGGTCACACAGCTAATTAGTGTTAAGTTTCTGAGACCAAATTTTAACTCTGGTCTTCCTGACTCCCAGGCTGGTGCTCTATTCACTGTGCCACCTAGCCACCTGTAATAGTAATGGAATTTAAAGATCCCCCTGTATTGGCTTGGTTTTTGGGTTGGGTGTTGAAACCCAGAGCCTGTGAATACCACTTGTGGGATGGACTTGTTGACATGAAAAGAGAGGGCTGAACTGGGAGGAGCTAGTGTCTTGGATTTAGAGAGAGACACAAGCAGAAAGAGGCAGAAGAACTTTTAAAAGCAGGATCATAGAGGAAGAGAGAGAGAGGATTGCTGAGGGTCAGTTGGAGCTGCCCAGGACTTTTGAGAGCTGCCCCCCAGAGCTGCCAAGAACTGAGGAGACATGGCTGTGATGCCGGTATTTTGTCTGTCTGTTTTGATATTGTTTTGCCAGATTTGTTCGCTGGTGAAGGATAGTGCTGCTGTTGCAGAGGTCCTGGAACCTTGCTGTTGCTTCAGAAGCCCTGAAGAAGGATTTTCTTATTGTATGTTTACAGAAATCCTGGAAGAGGATCTTGCTGATATTTTCAGGGGTCCTGAGACTGTTCTGCAGGCAGAGAGTGAATTGATGAGGACACTGGCAATGTATCTTGTGGCTTTGTTAAGCTTTGTCTCCCCAGGAACTGAGATTGCTGAGAACTTGCCTGGGATCAAGATGAAGAAAAGACCTCTCTTTGGGTATTAAATGCTGTGATGATATCTTAACCTTGCAGTAGCTCAGGGGTAGATGGCCTTTGTGCTCTCCACTGCCCCTTTTGAGAAGGTGCTTGGCATTAACTGATGATAATTGTAATTCAATTGTGATCCAGGGATGCGAAACTTGAATTTTTGTACTCTGTGATTGATCAAATGAATATATTTTGTTTATGATTGGAAACTAATCTTAATCTCCATTTGGGAAGAGAGACTTTTTGATTGACTAAATGAATGTACTGCTTAGGGGTGGAATAGTACTTGGAAATTTTTGAATCACACTTGGTGATTGCTGTATTTTTATTTTCTTTGTTCTGTGAATGTTTTGCCTTAATTTGTCACTGAATAAAATGGAGAGCTAATATGCTGGTATTCTGAATCTTGGAAGTTGCCTTTGCTTGGCATTACACTGCCCCAATTTATCTCTTTTAAAACAAAGTTCAAAAACATCCTATTGAACCAGGGTACACTCTTCCTGCTTCTACTTTGGTTTTGGGGAGTAGAATAAAACTTAAAGTAGCTGCCACAAAGTTTTTGCCCTACCAAGTTCCCTTCTATATGAGACTTAGCTGTTGGATAACAGTTTCCTTGCTTCCAGTATATGATATCTCAGCTACTGCACAGACTCACTGCTGGGAGCAAATTGCTTCTCAAGGCTGGCTCCTTCTTGGATTTCCTGCTAGATCTATGGTGTGAGCTCTATTTCTTGGACTTCTGGTGGTCTTTTTAATCTTTCGAAGTTCTTGAGGTTATAAACTAGTCTGTTTTATATCTAACACCCAGTTACTTAAGAGTACAAAGACAAACACAAAGAGGAAAAGTATGGGGGGGGGTGATTTGTTCATGTTGTTGTACCTGGCCCCATTCTTTCCCATCCCCCAATCAGCTCTTCCTTATGGAAGTGAGCAGACTGCCAGGTTCAGCTCTGCCCTTCCCCAACCCCAGTTCTTGCTCATGGAGGTGGGCAGGCTTCTGGGTCAGGGAGACTTGGCACTGGCAGGAATTTCAAGGTGTGTACTGAACAATCACTGTTTTTGGCCTCTGAAAGTTTCTGCTTATGTAATACCTAACTGTTGGCCGCATGGCATCCCTTTAAAAGCTGAGGCTTTACCTGAGATCTGGGCTGTATGATTTGGGTTCTGGGTGGGACGGTGCCCCGTCAGCCCACCATGTGGCTTGATCAGCTAAAACATGGCATAAAATAAAGGGTTCAATTCTAAATTGTTACTTGGGTCTTGCTCGTGTTTTCTGGGTACAACAATGGGACTTACTGTGGCCCCAGTCATGATACATTTCATGTCAAAAATTTTATAGGTTTCTATGGCCATCTGGAACTTTAAAGCTTTTAGGTCAGGTCTTCTAAGGTGATACATTAACTATTCCAGTAAAATGGAACATAAAGGTCCAAGGCCTCTGTCTTCAACCAGAGTCTCAAAGCATATCTCTCTTCAACCATCACTGAGAAAAAGAAAAGTATTTGACTAGTTAGTTCCTTTTACATGCACTCCATTTCTGACTCAGTAGTCAATCAAAAAAGTTTTCTTTACCATTGTTAGGGGGCAAGAAATAGTCAAGGAATATCCACCTTTGTTCTGAAGTGGGGCATAGGGCGTCTCCATTATTTATCATTATATACCTCCAGAAAGAGGCTCCTCAAGCACATAGGTGGGCTGGCAGAAGGCACTTCATTGATATGCTCCTAGAACTGGGCTCTCATTCATCAATCTAATGGATACTGAGGACATCCTTCATGGGGGAACAAGCAGTCTAGTTCAATTGATATTCAACAGTACCCCATATTTTTACTACCTCATATGTAATGGAAAGAGGCAGCAAAATTTATATACAATTATTCCATTTTCTCATTGATTATTTTTATGTGCTTAAACATAAAACATTTACTAGATGACAAGGAATAAGTAGTAATAATCAAAACACATCATAGCTCACTCATCAACCAGAGCTGTATTATTTAAGGGGGAAAGTAGGAAAATACATATAATAATCTAGCAATAATATTCTTAAGTAGAGAGGCAAATGGGTAGAGAAATTCCTGTGTCTAGGGTAACTTATGATGCTGGACTTGTTCTGGTCCCTTAAGGAATACTATCCATCACCACAAACTGCTTCTCTTGTTCCTTACTATTATTCTTGGCAAAGTCATTCTTCTTCTCTTGACCTGATGAAGCAGAGATAAGCTCTTTTTATTCACAGCTGCCCTTAACAGGATGTAGAATAAATGTTACTCCCTTTCAGTGACAAGTAGTTCCCTAGAGCTGTCCAGCTCTTCAGATCTATAAATAACAAGGGATTATGTTGTGCCTAATCATTTATAAACCTCATCTTTTAGTGAAGTACAGCAGAACAGTGCAAAGCTTGTCCTCTCAATGCATTTATCTGAGGGGCAGTTTTCACATTTTATTGGTGAGAATTTCTTTACAAGTGAAGTTTTAAATCAGTTTTCCTTAAACAAATGTTTTTGTTTTTGTTTGCCATTTACATCAACCAAACTATTCATATATGAATGAGACAATATTTCTAAAGATATTAGGAAACACCCTGTTTTCCAAAGCTAAGGCCCAGCAATTGTACCCTATGCATTGTATAACAACAATCCTTTGCACTTGCCCTTTGGATGATCTTACCTTCTGGGAAGATCACATAATTGTTGCATTCCTTTGATCAGTACCAGGTGTTCTCTGAGCTTGGACAAGCACCAGACAGATATCCATGCTCTGATCATGAAGCTCTTCTATGAATCAAATTTGTCTCATTGTTGCTGTTACCCCTCATTGTCAGGGCTACAGCTCACTGTGTAGCCATTGGTATAAGTATTGGAATCTCCCCACAGTGCCTTGGATGACCCAATTAGGTGTAGAACCCTGGCACACCTCTTTAAGTCCCCTCCTTGCTTGCAAGCTATTTCACTCACTTTGAAATTAAACTTCTGTTTGAGAGATATGAACTGATATAAGTAAGCAGAACTAGAAGAATAATTTATTATAGAAATAAACAATTTTGAGTATTCTTAAAACTGATGAAGAATGAAATGAGGACAGACTATAAGTTAAAAAGGACACTGTAAAATCCCAAACCTTGGGAACTGTAAGAATTGTGATCAATGCAATGACCATTCATGATTTCAGAGGACCAATGATGAAACATGGTATCCATTATAAAGAAGTAATGTTTTAAAAGTGAGACATACATGTATGTATTATGTATGCATGCATGTTTATATGTGTATATGCACATGCATATGTGTACACCCATGTGTGTATTTGCATGCAGCCATTAAAGTAATTTAGTTGGTTTGATTATAAATATTTGTGACAAGAAATTTGCTTTTCCTTCCCCCCCACCTTTTGATGGGATATAGGGGTAGAGGGAGGGAAGATAGATTTCTGTTCGTTTTTAAAAGTAGAGAAGTGGGGATGCTATAGATATGGAATGTTGCATGAACTTTCAGATCATATCAGAGACACATTAGTTTTTCTTAATTGACGGCATGGAATAAGAGTAATCTATAAATGCTTGTAATGTAAAACAAAACACACTGACAAAATATAAAGTCAAGCATGAGCAGCTTTCCAGAGGACTGCTGCTGTGAATGGCTTCAGGATTCTGGTTACACAGTATAGTGAACTCTCTATTCAGTAACAAACTAAGACAAAATATTCACAGAAAATCAAAGTCCAACATTCACAATGTTATGACATAACAACTTATCACTAAAATGGCCACACAGTTTTCACCAAAGCGGTCACATAGTTTTAAACAAAGTACATTCATTTAGTAACTCAATCATTTACTAAGCCCTTAATTCAATCACAAAGTACAAAGGTCAAAGTTCTCTACCCCTAGGTCACATTGTCTTAATATCTTCAACAAAACATTTTCTTTCTTTTTAATTGGGGATTAGTTTCCAATCATCCTTAATTAGTAAGTCCTTAACTCAGTCATCTAAACGTAAAGGTCAAAGTTCTCCATCCCTAGGCCACAGTAAATCATGATTGTCTCAGTTTGCATTAAATACCCTAGGAGAGGTTTTTTCATCTTGACTCAAGGCAGGCTCTCATCTTCCATGGTTCCTCTTCCATGGTCCCAGCTCCTGCCAGCTCCTTGTTGTCGGCTTCTTGTCAAGTTCCTGCTCCATATTGAAACTCACAGTGTCTAGTCCACCTCAAGTCCTTCACAGTTTCTGTTCCTGGGAAGACAAAGCTTAACAGAGCCAAAACAACATTTATGTTATGGCATTTCACTATTTAAAACTTTTAGTAGTTCCTTGATGCCTATCATATAAAGTATAAATTCTTAAATTTAGAATTTTAGGTTTTCCTCTTGCTTCAACCCAATTAATATTTTACTTTTCATTCAAACTTCATCTCCTATTCTTGTTCTGGCCTTCCCCAGCTCCATGCTTTGAATGTACTATCCTGAATGCCTAGAATGGACACTGCTTTCCAGCTCATATCACAAAGTTCTTAATCTCTATCTGATGGACTTTGTCTCTTCTTTCCATCTCAAGCTCCTTCCATGAAGCCCCCATTGACCGCTGTAACTGAAAATTAGATCTTTATTCAAACTTCTCATAGTACATTACTCAGACCACTCTTTTCCATTTATTTCATTTGCATTCTAAATATTTGTAGATTTCTTTCCCCAGATGTGCTTTATTGTGTATACTTCTTGAGTATCAGGTTTGTTACATATCTTTTTGTTCCCTACAACTAGCATATTACCTTTGTTAGCCTCTGGGCTAATGTTTAGGGAAGAAGACAGTCCCTTCTTTGCTTGCATAAAGTACGTGTTTATAAATATTTTTTGTTGAATTTAATCAAAAGGAAACTGAGGTTCAGAGAGGTTGTGATTTATCTCAGATCACATATCATGTTAGTGGCAGCATCAGGACTATGATTCATTCTCATATCATGTTAGTGGCAGCATCAGGACTATGATTCATTTCTTATAATTTCAGCCTATTTCATGATCTCTTTTGAGGTTTAACTGTAATAAGAATCCAGTGATTCTTTCCCTTCTATCTGAATTGAGTCTGATGTATATATTGCTTTAACATTGCTTCAGACCTATGACTCAATTGGAAATTCAACTGTGGTTGAGCAGATATATATTTTTTATATAAAAAAAGTAATTAGAATTTGAGTCATCCTATATGACCTTGCCTAAAGATCAAAAGACTCAAAGGAGCTTACATTTGGTTTCAATTAGTCAGAATCTCAGACTAACCAATTTAAAATATATGTAAGCTGTTTTTTAAAATAACTTCATCACCTTTTTTCTTCTCTTCCTTCCTCCCTCCCACTTTTCATCCTTTCTTTCCACACTTCTTTCTGTTCTTCTTTTTCCTTTCTATCATCTATCTTATATATTCCCTCTAAAAGAAGAATACATTTAAAGATTCAGTTTCTGTCTTTATCTACACACACACACAATTTGATGATTCTATACTAAAATTGTCTTATTGATTCCTTATTGCCTAATAAACACACACACACACACAGCAGCTTCTTTGAGAACAACCAAGGAAAAAAGGGACCATGGCTATATCTGAATCTAATTTTCCTTTTCAAGAGAGAAGAGAGCTGAACTTTTGAAGGAGGAAGAAGTGAACAAATATGCTGAACATAAAAGGCAACAACAGATATCAGTGAATTCTATACTCAAGAATGCTTAACAATCCTCTCTTGGGGGGGCAGGAGAGATGAAATGTAACCTTGAAATACTTCTAAGCTTAATTTGCATGATGAACATTTTCTTCTCCCATTATCTTAAGTCTAGACAATTAGAAAAGCAACAATTCAAGTCCTTATTTGTAGCATTTGGTGATTTGTGAGGTGTAACTGCTCACACTGCAATTTTAACAACTTAACCAATACATATTGGCTCCAGCATATCCTCCTGGCCTGTGTCTCTTCTCTTCACCCTCTCACTGTCTCTTCAGGGCAAGATGAATCTATCCTGACAGTTTTTGGAGAGAGACAGAGACAGAGACACACACACACACAGAGTGAGAGAGACAGAGAGAGAGACAGAGACAGAGAGAGTCAGAGAGACAGAGAGACAAGACAGAGAGAGACAGAGACAGAGAGAGACAAAGACAGAGAAAGACAGAGAGACAGAGAGAGAGAGAGAGAGAGAGAGAGAGAGAGAGAGAGAGAGAGAAGAAAGGAGGGAAGGAGAGAAATTATTTTCTAATGCCTGGGATTTTTTCCCAACTGGATATTTGGATGAAGAAAAGTAGCTCCCTATAACCTCCAGGATCAAATAAAAAAATAGTTTGATTGGTATTCAAGCCCTTCATAATTCCCCTCTTCCCCTGCCTTCCTAGTCTTCTTATACCTTATGCCCTTCTGTTACTGAACTATGACCTCTGTGATCCAGTGATAGTGGTCTCTTTACTGTAACAACAATAACAAAAAACAAAACAAAACAAAATTAAGCAATTACTATGTGCCAGGCACTGTGCTAAGTGCTGGAGACACAAAAAAGAGGTAAAAGATGGTCTCTGCCCTTGTGGGGCTTACAATCTAATGGGGGAGAT
The DNA here is from genome assembly GCF_028583685.1 of Petaurus breviceps papuanus. Lineage (NCBI taxonomy): Eukaryota > Metazoa > Chordata > Mammalia > Diprotodontia > Petauridae > Petaurus > Petaurus breviceps. The sequence continues at coordinate 11,764,428 of NW_027185860.1, read as the reverse complement.
GACATGCAAACAAATACACATAAGGCAAGGATACAGGATAATTAGGAAATGATTAACAGAGAGAAGACAGTAGAGTTAAGAGTGCTTGGGGAAGGCTTCCAGTAAAAGGTGGAAGAGGAGTTGATGTAAATTTTTTGTTTACAGATGACTGTGCACTCAATGCAGCCTCTGAGTCTGAGACGCATCAGAGTATGAATTCTTTGCTTCTTGTGCTAATTTTAGCCTAACAATTAACACCAAGAAAATAGAGGTTCTTCACCAACTAGAACCATGCCATCCATATATAAATTTGTTACAAAAAACGGAGAAATTTCGAATGCTGTGGATAAGTTCCCTTATCTTGGCAGTATACTTTGCAGGGATATCTGCACCGATGAGGTCGATGCGCACATTGCCAGGGCTAACTCAGTATTTGGGGGACTTCAAATGAATATGTGAAAGACAAGAGGTATTCGGCTGCTGTCAAACTGAAGCTCTACAGAGTCCTTTTGTTGACCTCTTCGTTGTAGATCTGTGAAAACTGGACGATCTACGCGTGTTAAGCCAGGAAACTGAATTACTCCTATTTGAATTGTCTTAGGAAGATTCTGAGATTGCCTGTCAAAATAAGGTACTGGACACTGAGGTCCTTTCTTGAACTGAACTGCCAAGCATTCAAATTCTACCGCAGAGAGTGTAATTGCGATGGGTTGGCCACATTGTCCAAATGCCAATAGTATGTCTGTCTAAAAGACTATTTTACAGACAACTCACATAAAGCAAACTCTTATGCAGAGGTCAGAAAAAGTGATATAAGGACACTCTTGAAGAACTTTGTAATTGATTGAAAGACACGATTACAAGACCTTCCAGCATGATGTGTCCTTTTCAAAGAAGGCTCTGTGCTCTATGAGCAAAGTAGAATGGCAGTACTTCAAAAGAAATGTGAGATGTACTTTCTCTATTTCAAAAGTTCATATGGAGTATTTGTGCATGACTTGTGATAGAGTTTTTAAGATCATATTGATTCTGACCAATCACAATCAAACACATGGTACCTTGACCCCAGTGATATCATTTCAGTCCTTTTTGAGAGTAAAGGACAACAACCAACCAAAGGAAGCCATGGAAGTCAGTTGGTGGAGTTGAGGGGGGAGAGCACTCTGGAAATGGAGGAATAACTGGAGAAAATGTGGTAGCTAAGAGATGGTGCTTGTAGAGGTCAAGACACTAATGCCACTGGATTGAAGAGTATGTGGTAGGAAGTAAGGTGTAAGTAGACAGGAAGGTTAGTAAGGTCAGAGGGGGCTAAATTATAAGGTACTTTGGATGCCTGCCCATCCTGACCACCTTCTACAGGAAACCCTTCTTGATTCCCCCTTAATTTTTAGGCTTCCATTTCTGGGAGCCAACATGATAGAATAAATAATAAGTTACTCTCACTCTCTTATTGACCTCTAAAAACGCAGAAAATGTTGCCCTAGAAATAATCCTGAAACAGCAGAGCTAGCAGAAGAATGGGCTGGAACATTTTATTAGCCTGAGAGGGTTGTAGGATCAGCAGGAAAGGTCCTTCTTGCTCTGGTGGAAAGGGAGCATAGTCCAGAACAGGAGGCATCCTGACACGGCAGTGGCAAGCTTCACTTTAGCAAACAGTGGGTGATCCTGAATCTCAGGGTAGCAAAGCAGGCAAGTGCCAGTGCTAGGACCCCCATGTCCCTTGGCACAGTTAGGGGAACCAGTAGACTCCAGACTAGAGAATCACCATGTGCACCAGCATGCAGGCCTCCTCCAGCAGCTAAACCTCCCCATGCTTCAGGGCAACCCTGGCAGGGAGGCATGTCCCAGCAGCTTACCTTCCCATGCTTCAGTACAACTCTGGGGGGGGAAGACATCCTCCAACAGCTGAACCCCCCAATGCTTCATTGCAGCCACAGGTGAGCAGGCAATTGGGATTAATTGACTCCTTGTTCTAAGGGCTGGATGGGTTAATGACTAGATTGCTCAAAGAGGCATCAAAGATTGTACAGACCAGAAAAGGTGGAGATTCTCACAGTGAGAGAGAGAGAGAGAGAGAGAGAGAGAGCAAATAGTATACTTTTATCTGCATTCAGATTACACAGTTCTTTTTCTAGATGTGGATAGCATTTTCCATCATGAATCTTTTGGAGGTGTCTTAGATATTCTGGTACTGCTGAGAAAAGCTAAGTCTATCAATGTTAGTAATTGCACAATAATGCTATTATTTTGTACAATGTTGTCTTGGTTCTGCTCACTTCACTCAGCATCAGTTCATATAAGTCTTTCCAGGTTTTTCTGAAACCTGCCTGCTCATTATCTCTTATGGAACAATAGTATTCCATTATATTCATATGCTACAACTTGTTCAGTCATTCCCTAATTGATAGGGATCCCCTCAATTTCCAATTCTTGGCCACCATGAAAAGAGCAGCTAGGAAAAAAAGTGAAAGTAGACAAGCTTTCTATTTCCCCTTGATCTGTGTCTTCTAAACATTTTTGTGGCATTCAAAATGGTGGGTTACATCAGAAAAGCAATAAAGCTCACATCTATGGTGTGAAACCCATAACTGTTAGAATTATACTAAGTTAGGAAAAAATGACATCAATGACATTAGTGAGAACCTTTTTGATAATTATTTGTCTTTTCTTCCCTGTTTGCAGAGGTGAGGTGGACCATGAATATGTAATCTTATATATACTGTCAGTTACAATGTGTTGACTTTTTTTTCCCTCAAAAAAACAAATCCTAGCTCCCTGGTTCACATGCCTTTGACTTGCTTTGTTAAGTCGTAACTGCTGAAGAAAGGCAAATAATTCATATTGAAGTGTTAATAAATGCTAAAAATTAATAAACTACTCCTTGACATTATTTCCATTTTAATTGGATACCCTTAACACAAAAATAACAAATGTCTAATTGTGAAAATTCTGGCTCTATGACAGACTTTTCTCCTATTAAGAGGAAATTAATTTATTTGTTTTTTTGGATGTGGAAAATATCTTCCTGTCGTGTCTTTGATCACATCCTGTAGGTGGTTGTGATCTCTTGGACATATGTCTGGTTCTGAATGTAGAGCATATCGTGCTACACAGTCATAACTCTCCACTCAGAAAATGTTGACTAGTTTCAAGTGAAGCTAAGAAATACTTATTAAGTGTCTGCTAAGCAAATAATACTTAGTTGTGGAAGTATGCTTCCTGATAATCTAGCTAGATACTGAGTAATAAGCTTTCTTTTGAGGAAACAGAAAGAAAAAAACAAAGGAATTATGGACTAGAAAAATGACAAAGTATTTTTTTTATTAATTAGTGAAAAGGTGATGTTCTATACATATTCAGGCATTGGAGAACAAGTCTTCTGGAAAATACAAAGTCATCAACCTCTATGTATGTTAGCCATTGGGAGCTGTGAGTACCCACCCCCACCTCCCATCTCAGAAGAGAGAAATCTTAGGATAATTGATAAGTATGTAACAGTATGCTGTGATGTAAAGGGGTGAGGTGAAGAGAAAGAAAAAGACAGAAGCAGATAGAAAGACAGAGATAGAGAAACAGAAACAGAAATAAGAGTTTTCCTGTTATTGAACACTGAAGATACATTGCAAGGATATAAGGTGATGTGGACAAGACACTGCAGAAAAGACTATCTGTTTTCCTTCGCTGAAAACTACAAATGGTCAAGTTACTCCTGTCCTTCCCAGAGAGAATATGGATCAGTTCCAAAAGTTATCTTTCTCTCATACACACACATGTGTATACAAAACACAAACATATATACACACATAACCATGTATGTGTATATGAGTGTATAGATAGATAGATCACTGTTGTTCACCTTCCTCTCAAATAATCAGTATAGAAGACAACTCGTCTTTTGACAGTAATACAGGGGAACATTTAAAAGTAGCAAGTTCTTATGGTAAACCACCAATGAGTCCTCTCTGGAAGGGCTGCATCTGAATATATTGTAAAGGCTTAAGATGGAAAGTAAAAATTTCATGGGATTTTATTTTAGAACCAGGAAAATAAATCAAGGAACAGAGGAAATTCAGAAGATTCTGAAAGGAATTAATTACAGAATCATGATGAAAGGAATAGGAGTGAGGCCTAACATGTAGAGTGAGACTCTAAATATTGCAAGGGGCCTGTTCTTGTATGATTCAAAGGGAGCTAAAATAAACATCTGTGCCCTTCTTTTTCCACATTTTTCTAAGAAAGACTTTCATTCCTGCCAGGAGGAGAAGCAGGAGGTTGGAGTCAGAGGTCACCATTCTGCTCTCCCCAGAGGGAGAGGTGATAATGAACTGGAAGTATATCTATCTGCTCCCTTAAATGTTGCTTGTCTAGAAGATAGAATTGACTTTCATCAAAGTTTTGATCATGTCATTTAGAAATAATGTAAACTTGGGGTCTCCCTTTACTTCCAGTTGATTATCCCCTCTCATTGCTTTCCTAGAAACAGAAACTGTGAAGACCTTGGAGTGGATCAGTCCCCATGAGATGAGATATGGAACAGGAACAGAGAGCTGCCTATGTGTGAATCCAGGCAAGAGTTGGGAGCAATCAGCCCATGGAGGAGGAGTCTAGGGGTGGAAGCCAGTATCAAGTAAAAATGAAAGAGGACTTTCCTTTGTATACTCTGTATTGACTGATGAGATTTGTGACTTACTGTGACTTAAAGGTGGATGGTGTTTGTATTTTCTGCTACTCCTTAAAGATGACTATAAGATATACTGAATGATATGTTTGTTTAAGACTATGTGACCATATTAATAATAAGTTGTTATGTTTTCATGAATGTTATGCTTTAGTTTCTTGAATGTTATACTTTAGTTTATTGCTGAATAAACAGAGAGTTGATATGCTATGTGAATAGACCCTTAAAGTTATTTGCAGTAGTCCTCAGGAGAGTTGCTCATGATTGGCTTTATACCAGTTCCACAATGAACCCACATAGAGTATTAGCAAAGAACATCATTTATCCAAAACAAAACAGAAATCAGAAAAATTATCCATAGGAAAATATATACCAGACAATACAGAATGAAGGAACTCTCCCAGGAAGAGTGAAATAATTCAGATCAACCAAGAGAAAGAGTCCTTGATCTCACCCAAAAGGAAATACCTCAAAGTCTCTAAAGTAGCAAACTAGGGGTGAGACATAATCAAGACTGCCTGTTTATCTCATGTCTTCTGATAGATAACTGAAGATTTAATCTCTCTCCAACTTCATCCTGCCCTTCATAAGATAAGATCTTCATCTGCATCAATAAGAAGAGAAGCCCACACAAACACAGAAAGGTCTACAACATATTACAGGACTCTGTTTAAAGAATTCCCATAAGAAGGAACCAATTGCATAATGAGACAAAACCATTACACTTAGCAATAGCTCTGAGTTAGGAAACTTTTTTTTCAGAAATCGTCTAGCTTTTCCTTTTTGAATTTTCTACCTACAGATCTGCTTTGGAAAATAATATAAGTCTAATCTCTTTTCTGCATTTTAAGTGCTTACAGGTAGTTATCATTTTCCCTTTCGTTTTCTCTTCTCCAAGCTAAACTTCACACGTTCTTATACTTGATACTTAAATAGCATGAGCTCAAGGTCTTTTACTATTTTGGTTGCCCTCCTTTGGATATTCCCCAGCTTATGAATATTCTTCTTAAACCAGGACACTTAGAAATGAACATAACACTCAAGATATGGTAGGACAAAAAAAAATCAGAACTTAGCACCACAGATCAATCTGTACCCATATGTTCTATTTCTTAAGTTCTTACTTCAAATGGTATTTTCAACTCATATTAATTAATAAGCATAGCTATGTGTCTAATATTTCTACCATTAGTTTAATTATTCTTTTATTTTTATAAGAAAGGCTCAATCAAATTGACGTACCATGTTGTAGTGCCAACATGATATTCACAGTGCCTATGGCAGTTATGAACATGACAGTGTAATTCTGAATTAAAAAGTATAACAGACTCTCCACATGGAAGGCAGAACTGAAACATTTATTCAAATACCAGAAAGCTGAATCCCAACACCAGAAAGCAAAATCCATCATAGCAACAAAGAAATCTATACACAATAACAATGCAAAGGGCACTACCATCCCCAAGCCTTCCATTTTCTAGGGCCTTCCCACACACAAAAAAAAAACACTCACACTTTGCTGCCTGCTTCCTCTCTCTCCCTCAGCTCTAACTGCTCTGACCAACTTCCTCTTTGCTCTGCTCCACCCTTTCCTCCCCCACCCATTTGGTAAACTCCTCCCACCCAGACTCATATGAGTCAGGCTTCCATGTGACTCAAGCAGGTCACATGGGCCAATTAATGAATGGGAAAGATCTTCCCATCAAGAACACATTAACAATGCATGTTTCATCATATTTCTTCTATTCATCACATTTCTTCTAATGCATGGGAGAAGTTAATCATCTGGCCTGTATTATTAAATCAAGACACTACAGTGCCTATGCAAGACTAATCTGCCTATAAAGGTTATGCCTTTAAAGTAGATCCTAAAATAGTCAATAACAAACATTTATTACATGCTTACTATGCTCTGGGCACTGTGCTAAGCACTGGGGATTAAAAGAAAGCCAGAAAAAAAGAAAGAATGAAAGCCAGAATGTTAAAAAAAATGTAGTATAGGAGAACTTGTGGGCATTTACTTCCAAGGAGATCAAAGATAGAAAGGAATTTGCCAACATACTAATAAATGCATTTTTTAATAGAAATGATAAATGATAAGAAATGATAAAAACAAGGGATTAAAAAAACATGGAATTTATATGAACTGATACAGTAAGCAAGAAGTAAGAAGAATCAGTAAAACAATGTACTCAATGACTACAACAATTAACCAAAAGAACCATATGATGAAAGAGAAATGAATGGAAAAATATTTTAAAAGCATTTACTATGAGCCAAGGATTGTGAAAGTGTTGGGGGCAAAATGACATCAATACAGCACTTTAAAAAAAATAAGAATTAGAGAGAGGAAGGGAGGACAGGAAAGAGAGAAAAAAAAGATGGGAAGAGACAGAGACAGAGCCAGCCAGCCAGCCAGACCCAGAGACAGACAGACAGAAATATACATATATGTGTATAACTATATACACATATATGTATATTTATGTATATATGTGTATATATTATATATATAGAAACAGGGAGAATACGCATCATTGGAGAGTGTACAAAAAGGAAAGGTGAGACTCTGTCTTCTTTGAAGGACTTTATAATCTAATTGAAGGGACAACACATAAAATAAAGTTTAGTTTTTGGGTTAATGGAAAGTCATTGAAGTACTAAGAAGGTGGCAGGAAAGCCAATTGACAAAGCCGCAGCATCCTCAGGTTATGCCAGGAGTATGTAGTACATAGTGGCAAGGCAAATGGTAAAGCTGGTGGTCCTTCACATCACTGGAAGGAATGCAGTTGGTGACTCCCATCTCATCCAAGCTGTCAGTAATCAAACAGCCTGGATTCAGTTCTAGAAAGTTCAACTAGGAGAGGCAGGGAAGGAATAAGGCAAGGAACAGAGTGCTCAGTGAATGTGGATCTACCCACCATTCAGCCATTCTAGATGGACATGGGGATTCCCTGGGACCAGAGGAGAGAGTGGGAGGAGAAGAGAGGAGAAGCCTGTTCTAAGGAATTTGAATGAAATTGAATGCTGAAGAGTGATTGTCATTGGCCTTGTAGGTCAGATGAAGAAATATACAACCCTCATTTTCTTGGAAAGGTGGAGGATTATGAGTATGGAATGTGGCATTCCTTATCAGTTAGTTGATGATTTAATTTGTTTTACTTAAGTGGTTTACATTTTTTGTTGTTGCTGTAACAAATTCTAGACACATATGACCAACCACCTGGATGATTCACTGACAACTAAAACTTGTTATAACCTAAACTAAGGTTATCATCTTTACCTCTAAATGTGCTCTTCTGTCTGTCATCACAATGTTTATCTATTACATATCTATTCATCATCTCCCATGTTTAAAATTTTTCTCTCTCTGATTATTCATACTCTTGTACTTCTAATATCCATTTATTCAAAATTTCTGTCCATTGAATCTCTATATTGTTTTTTGTTTTTCCTTTGTTTTGTTTTGTTTTGTTACAAGACTCATGGAGAGATGGGAGTAATGGGGGAATGAGGAGAGTGGGAAATTTTTGTGATATAAAAACAAAAAAAGTACAAAATGACTGTGATGTAAAAACAAAAGAAATCAATACAACTTTAAAAAAAAAGAGCAAGAAAGAGGAAAGCATAGTAGGAGAGAGAGAAACAGACCAAAAGAGACAGATAGTGAGAAAAAGAGAGAGAGAGAGAGAGAGAAAGAGAGAGAGAGAGAGAGAGAGAGAGAGAGAGAGAGAGAGAGAGATGGAGGGGCAGAGAAAGGAAGAGAAAGACACATAGACAGATATACAAAATCATATATAGAAAGACTACATATAAAACCAGAGGCGGAATAAGCATTATTGGAGAGAGTAATATTTTTCTTACCAAAGTCACAGTTGTAAGGATTGAGAAAATAAATGTACAAATATTTTTTAATTTATTAATTTATACAAATGTTTTCAATACTTAAATATGCTCTACAAATATATACTGGATCATCTATTTGGTAGAAGGAAACCTCCAACAGATGTGAAAATAACTGAAGTGCCCCACAATAATCCCATGCCAGCTTTGCAATCTACCTCAGAAACATTTTTCAATTCTTCCAGGTTTTTTTGACAATGTTTTATAGCCTTCCACAGCTATATCATTTGGACCTTCCCCCCTTTTATTCCTCTTCACCCAGATGCATTGTATAATACTTCAATCTTCAGATTAATGAATTTCTACATAGGGGAATATTTTCCTAGTGTACAATGCTATATCCTGCCAAACCTATTTGTTATATTCCTTTTCCAAAATGCATTGCCATATTCCAGTTGTGAGTTAATTCCAGCTAATTCTCAGTGATATCAATGAGGTCATAGTTATTCTTTCAAAGTAAGATATCTAGCCCACATGATTTGTTACTCATTACTTTTTTTTATGTGTGCATAAGATATTTTTTATTAATTCTTTAATTTATTAATTTGTTTGTTTCCTTTTAATTTACAGGATTCAATTCCACAATTGGGAGGGGAGGGAGGGGGACAAAATGTGAAATTCAGGGTTACTCATTACTTTTATTGCATCAGTGGTCAGGTAGTGGAATCCATGAGTATTTGCCTCTTTCCTTTTGTCATTTCCTATGATTTTCTGATCACCCTTAACATTATTCCTGAGTTTTCCCTGTCCTCATTTTACAGAAGAAGAAACTAAGACCCAGATAAGGTTCAATGATTTATTCAGGGTCTCATAAGTAATAACTTTCTGAGGTGTGATTCAAACCCATATCTTCATGTATCCAAAGTGAGCACTCAATTTACTCTTCCACTTGGTTAGTGTTTTCCATCTTGTCTAAAATTTGCCATTTTTGTGCTTCATGTCACAGTTTTAATATGTTAGCAATAAAGAATTGTATTGGAGAAGCAAGAGAAAGTATATTATCAGAAAGATTTGTGAACAAGAAAAGAGGTGGACCAGTCATGAAGTGAGAACAAGGAGTAATTAAAAGAAATCCTGAACACAATTAAGAGGTTAGACAGAGATCTCTGGTATATTGAATGGAGCCTATGGAGAATTCATGGGAAACCAGAGATAAGACTCAGAGAATTAGAAAACATGGATGGATTGTGTTTTCACTACTAAAGGTACATAAATGTTAAATGAATGGTATAACAGATCCATCATGGTTATGAAGCACATCATTTCCTTGAATTCCCAATTCCATTCTCTAACACCATATTATTTGCTTTCACGTTCCTATGGCCTATTTGTTTATTAAGGTTCTTATCTTCAATTAGTAACATGAAAAAAGAAGTCTCTATCCCCAACTCCTTTAGTTTCCTACTCATACAGTTATAATTCTTAGAAATTCTTCCCATATTTCTTCTGGAAGTGTCATTTGGTCCTACATGAACCATCAAAACAGGGTCCTTGGGTCTGAGAGGTTTCTGGAGAGTCTCTGTCACATTCTAAATGCATGACTTGGGAAGATATCATACTTCCTTATAATCAAATCCAACATTTAGCTGCTTCTTTATCTCTCAGCAGGGAATCTCCTTTGACCATAGCATGTCTTGTTCTTGGGGGCAATAACAAATGGATTATTTTTGGTAGCATATACAGATCTCATTTATCCTTGCATAAAGCAGAAGGAGTTATTTCTTTTTATGCAAAGAGCTTCATATATATTATATGGTTTCAACTTCTCAAAGTTTCCTTTTCCATTCATCTGGAATCATGGAAAGATCAGATAATACCCAAATTAAAATCCTATCTCCTTTGTCTAAACACTGTCTCCTCTGACTGATGGTAATATGACCCTGGGCTGTCATTTAACCTCTTCAAATTTCAATTTCCTCATTTGAAAAATGGGAATAATAGTGATGATCACACAGGATTGTCATGAGGATCATAGAAAGGTATGTTTGTAAAGTAGTTTGCAAAACTTAATGTACTAAATATATGTTAGCTGATGCCATGATTATTCTACCTCTTAACTCATTTTCTTTTGGTTGTGATTCCTCTTTGTATCTTTAGAACCTTTTTATTCCCTAGTATTTTCTTGGAATTTATATATTTGGGAAAAGATGGAGATCATTTCATTTTTTTTTTGTTGGGGGGGGGGAGAAGGCAAGACAATTGGTATTAAGTGACTTGCCCAAGGTCACAGCTAGATAAGTGTCAAGTATCTGAGGCTAGATTTGAACTCAGGTGCTCCTGACTTCAGGGCTGGTGCTCTATTCACTGTGTCACTTACCTGCCCCAATCCTTCTTGATAAAGAGGATGTTTCCCCTTCCCCACTGCAGGTACTTAATTCACTCAATTTTAGGACTTGATCTTGGCATCTCTTTTGCTTATTACCACAAACCTTCCTATCGGTCACCACCACTACCACCTAGGGAGAGTGAATTTATTCACTTTTGGGACTTGGCTAGAGGGTGAATTAATCCTTACTCTAGCACCCTATATATAGTTGGTCCAATATTCCCTAATGAATTAAATGCATGAATAACATTTATTAAGTTCTTACTGTGTGCAAAGGACTGTGTTTAGTTCTGGGTATACAGTCAAATAGGGGAGACAACATACACTTCAGACTGAAAAGTCCCATGGTCACAAGATAGAGTGGCAAAGCAGATATTAATGCTTCTTTAATGTCATTTCCAGTGATAAAATCCTATCAGTTTCTGATGTTGAACTATTTGGCCACACTCAGGACTTTGGTGGCAAAATAAAAACTTTCCTTTCTGGGTCTTTAGTATCTGTGGGTGTAGCACTTCCAGGGGTATTTGTCAGATTGACAACATCTTGATAGGGATTGATTCCCAGGATTAAGGCTGAGAGCTCTGGGAAGAAACTATTGCTGCTCACAACACTGTTGGGTTCAGGATACTGAATTGTCACAATCAGGTTTTGAGGAGAGATGATGGTCAAAGTGGTGGTGGTAGTTTGACTTACCTGGTACATGTTACCTCCTGCCTCTTCCTCAGGGTGTCTTGCTATTTCAGCTCGGCTGACTTGCCTTGGTTTACAGTTGGTAGGGATGGCTGTTTCTTTCTCCACGGGAGTTGCTTCTTTGGATGATGGCTAGGAGGACATCTCTAAGACCATGCTTCATCCACTCTGGCACCTGCCAGGACACAATACCTAACCAGTGGGATAATTTTGACATCCTACCATGTAGTCCTCTACCCCTTTTCATCTCTTGTTTAGGGAACAAAAACCAAGTAAATATTTCAATACCTAGGTCTGCTTTCTATTGCATGACAATCTATTGCCCTATGCATCCACTTACAATTTCTGTGATGGCTTTAGAGAGACTCTTCCATGGATACTACTCCCAGATGTGGCTATGTACTTCATTCCTAGACTAGTGAAATGTAAGCTCCTTGAGGGCAAGGACTATCCATAGACAAATTTGTATTTTCAGACTTAGTTCCTGGTACATAGTAGGTGCTTGATGAATGTTTATTAGTTGATTGGTTCAAACACTGGAAAAGAGAGAGAATTTTATTATGTTTATCTTTTATCCCTCCTTTTATCCTATCTTCTAATGTTAATTTGTAACTAGTCCACACATATTTGCTAATAGTCTGCAGCAAAAACACAAGCACTCCATATTCTCTGCAAGATGCAAGAAGAGATCCTTCACCCATCTTACATGACTCAATAGTAAAATTTTCTTTACATGCCTTTTTGCTAAACCCCAGTAGGGCTCAGTAGCTCAGCATTTAAAGACTGACAAAAATCGACTTTCCCCTCTAATCTCTGAGTTATGAACAATCAAGAATTAGCAGATGCCTGCCAATGTTGCAACTGTTTTCTTAAAAGAAGTAACCTCAGTCACTAAATATCCTCAGGAAGTACAACTTAGCAAATTATCACTTCCATTTGTCTGCTTTTTTCTACATTTGGGGTAAAATGACCTAAAATATCAATCTTAAGTTGGTTCAAATTGTGAAAGAAAAAGAAAACGTGGAGGCAAGTTGAAGGATATCAAGGCAGAAAATTCAATTGAAAAGCAAAATGCTTTAGAATGTCTTCTTTCTCTCTTTTTCCCTTTGTCTGTAAAGGAATCTAAGTATCATGTCTTTTTTTCTCTCTTTTTTATTTTTTAGTTTACATCATTCATTTCCACAAGATTTTGAGGTACAAATTTTCTCCCCATTTTCCCCCTACCCACTGCCCCCAAACAGTGATCCCACTGTGTAGAGAACTTTCAGGAGTCCCCCAGCTCTGCTAATGAAATGTTGCCCTCCCCAATATTATTACCTGAAAGGTTACAGGGCAGATACAACATACAACCCTCCTCTGTACAGAAATCATAAAATAAGGGCAGTATTGGGAAGGTTTATTCTTTAAAAGTGAATTTTAAAAACACAATGAGAAGCTCACCAGGGCAAGCTTAGATGATGAAAATTTCCTGAAGTTTGGGACCAGCATGGTGAGGCTTACAAACTTGACTGGCATTGGCTGCCCTGTAGCTGCCTCCTTGGTAATATCTCAGGGTGCAGACAGACCAATATCTCCATGGTAAAGAAGGTGGCAAACTACAGAGCTCAAAGTCAAGATGGTCAAGGAGACCCAATTCCTAGATTCAATCTCTTCTTTCAAAAATGGTTCATTGCCTTTTCTCTCCAGTGTATGGTGGAGTTATGGAGTCCAATATATAAACTTGTTTGGATGTAGAGAACTTTAAGGTCCCTTGGCCCTGCTACAGGAATATTCCCCTGCCAAATACAGCTACCTGCAAGGTTACAGGGCAGATAAGCAAGAGGGCGTGTAATCTTTTTTTCGTTTATGCCTCTGGATATGGTCCTAATAAATAACAAACTTTAGGCAAGGGTAAATAGTAAACAAGATTAAAGGAGGTTCCTTGTACATTGTCTGCATTCCTTTGGGTCACATAGACCTTCTGTTGGGGGGAGCATATAAACTCTGTGAGCCTCTTGCATCTTTGGATCTGTATGAAATGGTCCCGTAATAAATAGACTATTGATTACACCCCGTCTCGGTCTTCTCACTGCTTGCTAGCCCACCAACTGTGCTGGCCGCAGTACCACTGAATATCCCTTCCCCCAATTTGCTCTTTCCCATATCTTCCCTCATGCCCCCTTTGACTTTCCAGTAGGGCACAGTGGATCTCTAAGCCCCAGTGCCTGTATATCTTATTTCCCAGTTACATGTAAAATAATAATAATAATAATATTAAACATTACATTTTTAAAACTTTGACTTGCAGATTCTTTCCCTTCCTCCCTCATCACCCACCCTTACTGTGAAGAAAAGCAACTCAATATAGGTTGTACATATGTAGCTATGCAAAACATTTTCATAGTGGATGTATTGTGAAAGACTGGCTATATTTCCCTCCATCCTATCCCACCCCCACTTGTTCTATTCTCTACTTTGGTCCTATCCCTTGTCAAAAGTGGGGGTTCCAACTTTCCCTCCCCCCAGCCTGCCCTCTCTTCCATCATCCCCCCTCTCATCCCCTTCCCCCCTATTTTCCTATAGGGTGAGATACCCTCCCTAAGCCAAATTCAATTAGAATAAAGTTGACTCATTCCCTTTTGCCTTCATGTTTGAAGTGCCCACCAGAAATTATATACCAAAGCCCCCTCCCAGTTGCAACCTGCTAGAAGGGGCCCCTACCAGGGTCCCTGGAAACCACCTAATATGCCACAATAGTAAAGGAACTTTTCACCTGTGTTGCTAGAAACATGCCCCAGATTCAGGTCTGTTTATTTTTGTATCCAGGGCTTTGCTAGGTAATCAAGGCTTCAATGGAAATGGCATTACACCCCCCTTGGAACCACACTCTGTTTGTTAGCAACAACTAGGTCTATAAAAATGCATCTTACAGAAGACTTGATGCTGTCTCCCCTACTGGGGAGGCAGTCACAAGCTGGATAATAAACACTCCTATCAAATTATAATTGGCTTTGCTGTCCTGTTTCTCGGTTTTCCACTTCATGTTCTTCCCCTCCATTGTAACAGTTTTCCCTTGCCTCTTCTATATGAGACAATTTACCCCATTTTGTCTCTCTCCATCTCCTCTTGTAATATTCACCTCTCACCTCTTAATTTCACCTTTTATGTATCATCCCTTCCTATTGAATTGGTGCTATGCCCTCTCTCTATGTATACATATATACACACACTCACTTATGTATTCATATGCCCATATACCCTCATATATATATATATATGTGTGTGTGTGTGTGTGTATACACACACACACATACCCACCCTTCAACTATTCTCATTCTAAGAAAAGTTTCATAAGTTACAATTATCATTTTTCCATGTAGGAATGTAAATAGTTCAACTTTGAAAAGATCCTTATGATATCTTTTTCCTGTTTACCTTCTCATGCTTTTCTTACTTCTTTTTATGAGTGTCAAATTTTCTATTCCACTCTAGTTTTTTCATCAAGAATGCTTGAAAGTCCTCTATTCCATTGAATGACCATATTTTCCCCCGAAACATGACACTCGGTTTTGGTGGGTAGGTGATTCTTGGTTTTAGTCCCAACTCCTTTGACTTCCAGAATATCATATTGCAAGCCCTTCAATTCCTCAGTGTAGAAGCTGCCAGATCCTGTGTTATCCTGATTGTGTTTTCACAATATTCAAATTCTTTCTTCCTGGTTGTGTGTAATATTTTCTCCTTGATCTGGGAACTCTGGAACCTGGCTATAATATTCCTAGGAGTTTTCTTTTTGGGATCTTTTTTCAGGAGGTGATCTATGGATTCTTTCAACCTCTATTTTGCCCTCTGGTTCTAAAACATTGGGGCAATTTTGCTTGAGAATTTCTTGAAAGATGATTTCTAGGTTCTATTTTTGATCATGGCTTTCAGGTATTCCAATAATTTTTAAATTATCTCTCCTGAATCTATTTTCCAGGTCATGGTTTTCTCAATGAGATATTTCACATTGCCTTCTATTTTTTATTTGTTTGTATCTTTTTAATAGTATCTTGATTTCTCATAAAGTCATTAGCTTCCATTTGCTGCAGTCTAATTCTGAAGGAATGATTCTCCTCAGTAAGCTTTTGAGATTTTTTTTTCCATCTGGCAAATTCGGTTTTTTAAGACATTCTTCTCCTCGTTGCCTTTTTGAACCTCTTTTGCCATTTGGATTGATCTATTTTTAAGGTGTTATTTTCTTCAGTCTCATTGTTGATTCTCATTTCATAATTTTCTTGCATCATTCTCTTTTTCCTCCCCTTCTCTTTTATGGTTTTCAAAATCCCTTTTAAGCTCCTCTATGGCCTGTAACCAGTTCATATTTTTCCTGGAAGCCTTTAGTCCAGTAGTTCTGACTTTGCTGTTTTCCTCATGTTCCATGCTTTGATCCTTTTTGTCCCCCAAATAGGAGTTCAATGTCAAATTGCTCTGCTTGCTTTGCTTCCTTTGCTTGCTCATGTTGCCACTCAATTATTTGATTTTTAAGGCTTTTGCCACAGTAGAATTTTGCTATCAGAGAGGGGAGCTTTGTCCCAATAACTGGGGTTTTCTCAGCTGCTGGAGCTATTAGTTGACTGCCCTCTCTCAACCCTCTGCTGGCTTTGGCAAACTGGTCACACACCCCTTCACCTCCACCCTAGACTGCAATCCAGATCCAAGCAGGTTAATGCAAGAGCAATTACTGCTCTGACTGGTTCCTTGGTCCCCCTACGATCCGCATGCCAGGAGCTCTGAAGCAGCCACACAGTGGCAGCTGCACAGCCATGGTGCCACAGTTGCTTCGCCCTCCAGGGGGTGAAGGCCAGACCTCACTCCCAAACTCATGGTTCCCAAAGGCCACACTGCACTGACCTCTCACATTGTCCTTAGCATCTATGGGTTGATAATTCTGGAAACCACCACAGCTGCTGGTGATATGAAGTCCTTCTAGCTGGTAGCTGGTTGTGGCCACCCTGAGGCTAAATCCTCCAGCTCATGCAGGGCCTGGCTCGGCTTCCAGAGGGCTGTGCTGGCCCTTTCCTGCTGGGCTGTACTCAGTGAGAAGTTAGCTTCTTTCTGTCATTTTGTGGGTTCTGTAGCTCCAAAGTTTGTTTAGAGTCATTTTTTACATAAATTAGAGGAGGTGGAAGAGGGAGCCGCATGCAAGTCTTGTTTCTACTCCTCCATATTAACCCTGCCCCCCTGAAAAATCTTAATCATGTCTTGATAAGAAACAGTTTGATATTATTCTTTCTGGGTATAAATATACTTGAAAATAAAAACTTTCACATAGTTTCTGAATAAAGGTAACTTATTTTATGAAATACACACATTAAGAAGTAGCATTTGAAGCTGTTATATGAGTGTTTATAACTGTAAAGATTTGTGCTTAAAACAGAAAACAAATTGTGTCATCTAATATATAGTATGCTTACACTCTTAGTGCTTTTTTAAGCTTTAGTAGCCTAAAACAGCATTAAGACTTTGGGGACACTTAGTATATCACATTATAAAACTAATTTTTAAAGCTTTCATTAATACAGAGAAATCTTGCTTGCCAGATGCCTAAGGTTTAACACAACAGAAATTATATAGTGCTTGATTTTGAGAGAAGTTATATTCATCTTGAGTGTTGCTTAACTTAATATTAAATATTGAGTTAATATACAAATCAATTCAATAACCATTTCTAAACACCTGCTATAAAAGTCATGGTACTATGTGGAGGAGATACAAAGAAAACTGCTCAGCATCTCCTGTCTTTAAGGTGATTATACACTTCTAATATAATGCATGGCACACAGTATGGCCTTAACAAATTCTTATTGACATATAAAAGTGAATACTCATAAAATAATTTGAAGAGGGAGAAAATTATAATGTAGCAGGAGAATCAGTTTATTGTTCATGGGAGAAATAGTAATATTATTTAGGCTCCCACTTGTCAAGTTCATGAAGCCCCACTTCTATTATGAAAAGTAGAATATAGTAAATTATAACAATAATAACTAGGCAGTTCAGTGGATACAAAGCTAGATAGAATCAGAAAGCCCTGAATTCAAATTTGACCTCAAATATTTACTACCTGTAGGACCTTGGCTTATCTTCACCTCTTAAACCTCTTAACTTCTTGTAATGGAAATGCAAATTTAAAGATCTCCCCTGCCCATAGACTAAAGTGCACCTGGAGCCTGGGGTAGGAGGCTTGTTTTTCAGTAGATACTTTTTGATTGGCCAGTGAGTCCAAAAGGTTGTTACCTTCTCTGAGCCAGGAGAAGGCTATACAAGCCCTGATGTGTAGCTTTGTTTTGGGGCTCACTTTGAGAAGTGTTCTGTGATTTGATCTGGATTCTGGGAAGCCGTTGTTGAGAGCCCCCTCTCAGCTTTGGAAAACCCAGATGTTGATTTGGTATGGATGTAATGGTTGGACAGTTTGGAAATCTGTCTACTTGATCTGTTTCTCTGTCTTGATAATTCTGTCTGTATAATTTGAAGTTTGGGGTGCTGACCTTTTTCCCCTGAACTAGGTAAATGATACATATCTGACTGATTAAAGTAAGCTTGTTAACCCATTTTGAATTGCTTTCCTTTAACAAAGCAGATCTAAGAACCTGTGTTGGCAGCAAACCCTGGGGATGCTTGGGGTGCTTTCTGCTACACTTCTGTCTCCCTCAATTTTCTCATCTGTAAAGTGGGGATATTACCTACTTCATAGGATTGTTGTGAGGATAAAATGAGATCATATTTATAAAATGCCTGGCACATAGTAGGTGCTATGCAAATGCTTATTCCCTTTCCCCTCCCAACACAGTTGGGGTGAAGTTTGCCTAGGAAAGAATGAGGTATATAATTGAACCACACACCTGGCAAAGGTGCTGGTAAAACCCTCAGCTTGTTAACAGTTATGGCAAACTGGAACCAAACTATCTTTTGCTAAATGGCAATACCTATGGAAAAGTTAGTGTAGACTCATGTCTTTTTAAAGGATCAAGGTCTTCTCCCCAAGTCTTTACCAAGGGGTGAGAATTAATCAAGTACTAGTTAAAATCTCACCTTTTATAAGAAGCCTTTCTCTTTCCTGAATCATAATACTGACCTTATGTTGAGATAATTTCATTTCCCACCTAACTGCATTCTTTTGGGCTAGACTCCATCATGTTCTCAGGAATATCATTATCATGAAAATCATCATTTTTTTTGAAATTTCATTATCTTTTGTACTCACATATCATTAATATATTTAGTAACCTTTTCCCCTCTTACTGGAGGACTGGAGAGTGAAGGAAATAACTCTTCTCAAAGCCTCAATTTAAAGAGGGTTCCTAGGCTACCTGTGTTTTCCTTTACCATCCAATTGTACTCCTTTGAATTGGACTCCATCATGTCCCCACTTTGGGTACCTTTCTTGTTCCCTCACTTCCCTCTCCTTTTCAGCTTCCTTTTATTTATTATCTTCCTATTAGATTGTAAACTCCTGAAGGCAGAGATTCTCTTTCTTTTTGGTATTTGTATTGTCAGTGTTTAGCATAGTATATGGTACATAGTGAGTGCTTAATAAATAATTGGCTTGGTTATCTCTCATTGATCCTGTATATAGCATACACACAAACACACACACATATGTTTATGTGTGTGTGTGTGTGTATGTATTTGCCCATAGTTGACTCTCCCATTATACTATGAGCTCTGTGAAAACTGTACCTATCTTTTCCCTTTCTTTGTTTCTCCACTGCTTAGGCTGGAACATAGTAGGTACTTAATAAATGCTTATTGAATGGCCAACAATCCGGACTTAGGTGACTGCAAGACTTTGCATTTATCAGACACATGGACTTACACAAGAATGCAAAGGGGGAAATAAACATGATTAGGTAGGGAAATGAACATGATAAGCATTTGTTTCTTCTGCCCAACATCACAGAGAGGAAAATCATAAATTCTATGATGGAACACATCTGAAGAACTGAAATGCTATTGAGAAGAATGTAAAAATTAAAAGTAGGTTACATTGTGTGTTATTCATTTTAGCTGGCAGATGTTCTGTGACTTTATTCAATACATGAGATGGACAGAGATTTGTTTTGATAGGAGTCCTTTATGGGATTATAACAGAATATATTTAATTGGAAGCAACCCTAGTACCTGGAATTTTGGACACTAAATCAAGTAAAAAATGTGTTTTTTTTTTCATTTTTTCCCCTGTATGTATAGTAAACTTTCCCCCTCATCAGACCCTTTGTTTCCTTTTGTTGATCTGAACCCAGAGTAAATGAGTATCTTTCATCTGATCATTATTTTTGTACTTTATCCTAGAGTCATTTAGAATCACTGACAGTAGTTCATGAGTAGGGATGTAACGTGTTCAAACTTGTCCTTTAGCAAGATTATTTCAAAGGAGATTAAAAGCAGGGAACCTAACTAAGATATAATTTAAAAAGTCTATGCATGAGAAGAGGATCTAAAGGAGGTTGAAGGCTGTATATAAATGAAGGAAGATAAAGGGTAGGTCATGAAAAAAGTGGAGAGAGAATGGACAAATGAAGACAAGAGATAATGAAGAGTTCAGGACCAATCCAACATTGGAAACTTGGGTGACTGCGAGGTTAGTATTACCTTCCACAGAACAGGGAAGTTTGGAGAAAGGGGACAGGATTGTGAAGTAAAAAAAATAATGAGTTTCATTTTGGCCACATGGAGTTTGAAATTCCTACAGCATTTTCAGGCATGAACTAGAGATCCTCAGCAGACAGTGATGATGGCTGAACTTTAGAAGACAGATTAGGGTAAGATATGGAGTAGAAGATAATTAAATTCTTAGAAGCTGTTGAGAAAAACAAGTGAGATAATATGGAAATGTAAGAGAGGTCAGGATGGAATCCTAGGGACCAGTGATAAAAAGGAGTCCAGCATGTGCTTAATGTTTCTTGACTAAACATATTTTTTTTCTAGGAGTTTGGCTCTCAAGTGGAGAAAAGGAGAAAGTAAGAAATCATTTATGTGGCTCTTGTTGCACACATACAGTTAAAAATCAAAGCATCAAAGGCTTCTGAGGTTTGAGGATTCAATAAATTACATTTATTGGATTTTCATTCTCATAGTACCATCAAAGGGTAGATGTGGCACAACTTGTGGTGGTGGTGGAGAGGAAATATACCTTGTAGTTTAAAGGAAGAAAAAAGTGCTTGTGATCACTCACTCACAGATCAGAACACAGACCAGGAGTGGAGTA
Organism: Petaurus breviceps papuanus; assembly: GCF_028583685.1. NCBI lineage: Eukaryota > Metazoa > Chordata > Mammalia > Diprotodontia > Petauridae > Petaurus > Petaurus breviceps. The sequence goes on along the minus strand of NW_027185860.1, from coordinate 11,743,626 downwards.
AACATCTCTCCTTTGATCATACCACCTTCAAAGAACTGAAATTTTACAGGTCCCTAGAAGTACCTCTAAAAACAACTGCCCAAGACCCCTGAAGCTTGGGACAGTACACCCTACACACTGGAATCAGAGTCCTACCTTAACAGAAAGCTAAAAAGTCAAGAAATTATCTGGGAAAATGAGCAAACAGCAGGTGGGGTGAGTGGGGCATGAACCAGACTGTAGAATCTTACTTTGTGGCATGGAAAATGAAAACATACAACCAGAAGAAGAAAACAAAATTAAAGCTCCTACAACCAAAGCCTCCAAGAAAAAATATTAATTAGTCTCAGGTCATGGAAGAGCTCAAAAAAAGGATTTTGAAGATCAAGTAAGAGAAGTAGAGGAAAAACTGGGAAGAAAAATGAGAGTGATACAAGAAAATCATGGAAAATGAGTCAACAGTTTGCTAAAGGAGATCCAGAAAATGCTGAAGAAAATAACACCTTAAAAATAGACTAACCCAAATGGTAAAAAAGGTCCAAAAAGCCAATGAAGAGAAGAATGTCTTAGAAAGCAGAATTGACCAAATGGAAAAGGTGGTCCAAAAGCTCACTGAAGAAAATAATTTCTTAACAATTAGAATGGAGCAAATGGAAGCTAATGAATTTATGAGAAATCAAGAAGCTATAAAAAAAGCAAAAGGATGAAAAAAGTAGAAGGTAATGTGAAATATCTCATTAGAAAAATAACTGACCCAGAAAATAGATCCAGTCTCTCATTAACTACCTACTGAACATTTCAAACTGAATATTCTGTAGACGTCTTAAAGTCAACGTACACAAACTGAATTTGCTGTATTTTCCCCAAGGCCCTCCCACTTCTTAACTTCCCCATATTGTTGAGGGGGCTACCATCCTTCCAGTCGTAGGCTCACAGTCTAGATGTCATCCATGACTCATTGGACTTTTTCATTCCCCCACGTCTTGCTAGGTTCATTTGATCTACTTTGAAAATATCGATCATATATACCTCCTTCTCTCCTCTGACAATGACACCATGATGGTACAGGTTCGTATCACATCACATCTGTAATTTTTCAGCAACCTCCTGGTTGGTCTTCCTGACTCAAGTTTCTTCTTACTCCAGTCCACTCAATGGTCAAATTGATCTTCTTAAAGCACAAGTGTGATTATCACTCCCCATCCTCACCCCATTCAATTAGCTCCAGTAGCTCGCTGTCATTTCTCTGATCAAATATAAACATCTTTGTTCTGGTTTTAAGGTTTTCAAGGCTCTTTATACTCTTCCCCTTCAATTTTTCATTCTTCTCTTTACTCTCCCTTACCCCCTGCATATACTAGGATGCAATGACATTGATTTCCTTGCTGTTTCCTGAACAAGACATTCTACCTTCTAACTCTGGGCATTTTCATTGACGTTTATGTGTCTGGAATTCCTTCCTTCCTCATCTCTACCTCCTGGCTTTCTTCAAGACCAGATACAATTCATCCTACATGAAGTCTTTTACACTCCCTCTTGGTGCCGTCTGTTGATTATTTCCAACTTCTCTTGTATATATTTGTTGACATATTGTCTGTAAAGTAGATGGGTGATTTCCTTAAGTTCTGGGACTGAATTTTTCTTTTTCCCTTTTCCCTTTTCTTTGTATACCTTGAATATAGGATAGTGCTGGACATATATTACACACTTAATAAATACTTGTTGACTTGATTTGACAATTTTGGAGAGCAGAATTTAAGTATTTTATATAGGGAAAGAGTGTTAGTCAGAAAACATATTTTTAAATCTGTGCCCCAACATTTGATAAATTACTTAACTTTTTCTGAGACTACTATGACAACTGATGTAATTAAAAATAACTTCATGTAACAAATATTCATAGATAATTTATTTATCATAACAACCTCATCCTATAAATAACATATAATGCTATATATGAGGGCATGTATGACAAATTATTGTAATAGTAATGACTTGAATATTATCAAGTTATAAAAAATGACGATTATGAGGAATTTAAAGAGGTATGAAGACATACAAACTAATGCAATTCAAGGAATTCATAAAAATTTATTGCAATCATGTAAAACAACATATATAGAGCCAAGAGAAATTAAAATGTCACTGTAAATGTTACTATAAATAAGTTATTAAATGTTGAAGTATATATTATTGTTATGAGTCTAGTTTGTTTTTCTCCCTGATATTTGTTGAGATCATTATTGCATGTGATAAAGGTATTTTAAAACAAACAAAATCTTGTTAAACAAAATTTCTTTTTCTTTTCTTTTTTTTTTTGAAAATCAAACCACAATTATTTGTTAACTAAGTCCCAATTAGTGTGAATAAATGAATTCCCTGAAGTCATCACATTAGTAAAATACACACTACATATTTCCACTGGGTTAGAACTAATGACTATATTTTACATAGCTAAAATTTGAATAGTGGAAATTCAAATACATATACCTGTTCACTAATAACATGGATAATATGATATATGACAGATTCTTCTTTTTTTCAAGTATTTTGGTCTTTCTTAATTTGCTTGTTTACTTTTAGTTTACAAGATTCAGTTCCACAATTCCTTGTGTTTCAAATTTTCTCTCCCTCCCTCCACAATCCCTCCCATTGTGGCATACAATCAAGCAAAATATCTGCAAATACTTTCACATTAGATATTAGTCAGGTTATAGAAAAGGATTGTATCAGATGGAATGAACAATGGGAAAGAGGAAACAGAACCAAACAAGAAAAAGAAAAAGAATAGGTAGTTTGGTTCAATCTGCATTCAAACTCTGTTCTTTCTAGTTCTTTCTCTGGATGTAGACATCTCTCTCCATCAAGAGCCTTTTGGGATTGATTTATAACCCTGCATTGCTGGGAAGAGTCCAGTCTATCAAAGCTGGTCATCACACATATGTTGTGTTTGTAATTGTGTACAAATTTCTCCTGGTTCTACTCCTCTCACTCAGCATCAGTTCATATAAGCCTCTCCAGGTAAATATGAAGTCCATCTACTCCTTGTTTCTTATAGCACAATAGTATTCCATTAAATTCATATACCACAACTTTTTCATCCTTTCCCCCAATTGATGGGCACCCCCATAATTTTCAATTCTTTGCCACCACAAAAAGAGCTGCTATAAATATTTTTGTACTTATGGGAGTACTTTGTACTTACTCCCACTTCTATGATCCCTTTGGGATACAACCCTAGAAGTAGTATTGCTCGGTCAAAAGGTATGAAATTATTTATAGCCCTTTGGGAATAGTTCCAGATTACTCTCAAGAATGTTTGGATCAGTTCACAACTTCTTCAGCAATGCATCAGTGTTCCAATTTTTCCATATTCTCTCCAGCACTTGTCATTTTCCTATTTTGTCATCTTAGCCAATCTTGCCGGTGAGATTTGGTACCCCAGAGTTGTTTTGATTTGTATTTCTCTAATCAATAGTGATTTAGAGCATTTTTTCATATGCTTATAGATATCTTTAATTTATTCCTCTGAAAACTGTTTGTTCATATCCTTTGACCATTTACCAATTGGGGAATGACTTATATTCTTATAGATTTGACTCAATTCTCTGTATATTTTAGAAATGAGGCCTTTATCAGAGATATAGGTTGTGAAAATTCTCTCTCAACTTTCAATTTCCCTCCTAATCTTGGTTACATTGACTTTGTTTGTATAGAAACTTTTCAATTTAATGTGATCAAAATTATCCATTTTACATTTTATAATGCTCTCTAATATTTGTTTGGTCATAAACTCTTCCCCTCTCCACAAATCTGACAGGTAAACTATTCTTTGCTTTCCCATATTGCTTACAGTATCAGCTTTTATACTTAGATCATGCACCCATTTAGACTTGATTTTGGTATATGGTGTTAGATAATGAAATATGCCCAGTTTCTGCCGTACTATATTCCAGTTTTCCTAGCAGTTTTTGTCAAGTAGAGAGTTCTTATCCCCAAAACTGGAGTCTTTGGGTTTATCAAACAGTAGATTACTATAGTCATTGGCTGTTGAGTCTCGTGTACACAAACTATTCCATTGATCTCTATTCCTCAGCCAGTACCAAGTATTTTTGATGACTGCCAGTTTATAATACATATTAAAATCTGGTATAGCTAGATCACCTTTCCTAGCATTTCTTTTTATTAATTCTCTTGATATTCTGGAGATTTTGTTCTTCCAAATGGATTTTGTTACTATTTTTTCTAGCTCTATAAAGTAGTTATTTGGTAAATTGATTGTCATGGCACTAGATATATAATTTAATTTAGGTAAAATTTTCATTTTTATTATATTAGCTTGACACAGCCATGTGAAATTGATGTTTTTCCAATTAGTTAGATCTGATTTTATTTGTGTGAAAAGTGTTTTGTAGTTGTGATCATATAGGTCCTGTGTTAGTTTTGGCAAGTAGATTCCCAAATATTTTATAATGTCTACAGTAGCTTTAAATGGGATTTCTCTTTCTATCTCTTCCTGCTGAATTTCATTAAAAATTTACAGGAATGTTGAGGATTTGTAGCAGCAAGCACCCCAAGCACGTCCTCAGGGTTTGCTGCCCATACAGGTACTTGGATCTGCTTTGTTAAAGGAAAGCAACTCAAAATGGGTTAACAAGCTTACTTTAATCAGTCAGACACATATCATTTACCTTGTTCAGGGGAAAAGGTCAGCACCCCGAACTTCAAAGTATACAGGCAGAATTATCAAGACAGAAACAGATCAAGTAGACAGATTTCCAAACTGTCCAGCCATTACATCCATACCCAGTCAACATCTGGGTTTCCACATCTGGGGGGCCTGGACAACGGCTTCCCAGAATACAGATCAAATCACAGAACACTTCTCAAAGTGAGCCCCCAAAACAAAGCCTCACATCAGGGCTTATATAGTCTTCTCCTGGCTCAGAGAATGTAACAACCTTTTGGACCCACTGGCCAATCAAAAAGTATCTACTGAAAAACAAGCCTCCTACCCCAGGCTTCAGGTACACTTTAGCCTAGGGGCAGGGAAGATCTTTAAAATTTACATTTGCATTACATTCGGCCCCAAGATCTTTCATGCCCATAGCATAGACAATTTACTTTTGAATTAGCATTAAACATCTCTTAGGTCACATTTTCAAAGTACAGAACTAAAGTTACCAATGTGGCCACTGGGCCTTAAACAAACACAAAGTACATTGCATTATAACCTCAATTCAAAACAAGAGTTCAAATAAAGTTCTCTGGGGGAGGGGTATCCTTCCCCTCACACAGCTCCAGCCCCTGCCTCCAAGCACAGAGAGGGGGCTGGGCAACAAAACCAACAAGGTGGGGTCCCTGGGGATCCAAGGCACTTCATCCCACCCACCATAGTCACAAGTCCATCCTCCCCCAGGGTCCCAAACTGTGGGATGCAGCAAGGAAACACATTCAGTGCCCCTGCTTTGCTGCTCAGTTCTTATCTTTTCCTGTGGCTGAATTCCAAACTCCTGGGTTCTTTCTCCTCCCGCAGGCGGCAGCCGCTCCTGGCTTCTTCCCAGGTCCCGATGCAGGCAGCTCACCATTCCCGCTCTCAGCTCAGTGAAGTCTGCATGCAGGCCGTTTTTCTCTCCTGCTCCACGGCTCCACAGAGTCACAGCTACCACAACTGGGAAACAAACAATTATCCCAGCCCCCATCCTTTCCTTTTACTCTGCAGATCCTGTTCGTAACTCCATTTTGTAGCAGCAAGCACCCCAAGCGCATCCTCAGGGTTTGCTGCCCATACAGGTTCTTGGATCTGCTTTGTTAAAGGAAAGCAACTCAAAATGGGTTAACAAGCTTACTTTAATCAGTCAGACATATATCGTTTACCTTGTTCAGGGGAAAAAGGTCAGCACCCCGAACTTCAAAGTATACAGGCAGAATTATCAAGACAGAAACAGATCAAGTAGACAGATTTCCAAACTGTCCAGCCATTATATCCATACTCAGTCAACATCTGGGTTTCCACATCTGGGTTTTTCAAAGCCGGGGGGGTGTATCAGCAATGCCATATTCACAATGCCTATAGAGATTACAAATATACTGATATAATTATCCATCACAAAATACATCATGTTTGCCATATGGGGAAATAAACTAGAAAATTTATTAAGATACCAAAAGACTGAGTGCCAAAACCAGAAAGTGAAAGCCATCAGAGTAGTTATGACATTGGCACAGGTAGATAAAGTAGAAAGCACCCACATTCTCAAGCCTTTAAAACAGAACAGGCTACCTCAGGCAAAGGTCCTCCTCTCCCCACTCACAGCAACCACCCAGCGTCCGGGAAGCGCGCTCCCAGCAGCTCCGGCCCCTGGCAGTCCTCAGCAGGAGTCCTTAGCAGAAAGTCCTTAGCAGT
>NW_027185860.1:11736090-11737141 GCF_028583685.1 Petaurus breviceps papuanus | reverse complement strand
CAGCCACCGCAGGACTGTTAGCTCGGCTTTCACTTTCTCTCGCTTTCTGCTTTCTTTTGCTCTGCCCCTTCCTGCTATGTCAGCAAACCGCAGGACCGCTAGCTCAGCTTTCACTTTCTCTCGCTTTCCGCTTTCTCTTGGTCTGCTATGTCAGCACGTCCATGGGGCATGGAAGATCTTTAAATCCCATAACCCTTACATTCGGCCCCAAGATCTTTCATGTCCCTTACTTGCCAAAAATACAGTAGGAATAACTGGTGTCAACAAAATTTCACAACAATATAACAAGAATAGCACACAATAAACACAAAAAAGCATATTTTATGGTGGGGCTTGAGCACAAGCTCCCCATCATTCCCCCCATCCCAAACAAATGGGGCCCCAAAATCTTATGGTAAGGGGTGAAGATCTCTTCTTCTATGGCTACTTGCTGCTGAAATCGGATGTAGAGCTGTCCCTGTCCTAAGGGGTCCCATTTGAGAGGTCAGTTCTTAATATGTTTGATGCCAGGTCTAAGGGTGACACATCACAGTTGCAGACAGGGGGTGACATCCAGCTTAAGCTATCAGGCATCTACAGATGGAGGGTACCAAGCCTGTGGAAACAAATCTAACAAACAAGGTGAACAAACAAAAAATCAAGAAGAAGCAAAGAGACAATAACCAGACTATTGTAGCCTCACTCACGGTAGAATAAATGACTTAAGGGTACAATTTTGTAGTCATCTTCTCCAGAATAAACAATAGTTACAGTGTTATCCTTCCCATATGCTATAATCTCTGCAGCCTTTGGAACATCATCTCGCTTCCGTTTTACCCATACTTTAGCTCCTGATTTTATTCTATCAGTAGAACCAAATCCTTCAGTTCCTGTGACAGTTATTTTGGAAGGAGGGTCAGTTTTTACAAGTGGCATTGTTTTACAAGGAACGATAATCACTTGAACTATCCTATCATTCTTGTGAATCTGTATGGGCCCTTCACCTAAATTCTGGAATGTTACAACAATTTCTCCTTGATAATTAGAATCTATTACTCCAGCCAATACATGT
>NW_027185860.1:11699977-11731090 GCF_028583685.1 Petaurus breviceps papuanus | reverse complement strand
TATAGCCTTCTCCTGGCTCAGAGAATGTAACAACCTTTTGGACCCACTGGCCAATCAAAAAGTATCTACTGAAAAATAAGCCTCCCACCCCAGACTTCAGGTATACTTTAGCCTAGGGGCAGGGAAGATCTTTAAAATTTACATTTGCATTACAGGATTTATGTGGGTTTATTTTATATCCTGCAACTTTGCCAAATTTATTTATTCTCTCAAGTAGTTTTTTACTTTATTCTCTAGGATTCTCTAAGTATATCATCATGTCATCTACAAAGAGTGATAGCTTGGTCTCTTCTTTGCCTAATTTGATTCCTTTGATATCTTTTTCTTCTCTAATTGCTACTTCTAACATTTCTAGTACCAAATTAAATAAGAGGGTAAAAGTTTTAGTGGACATCTTTGTTTCACCCCTGATTTTATTGACAATGTTTCTATCTTATCCCCATTACATATAATACTTGCTGACTGCTTTAAATAGATGCTACCTCTTATTTTAAGGAACCTTCTATTTATTCCTATACTTTGTGGTGTTTTTAACAGGAATGGATGGTGTATTTTGTCAAAAGCCTTTTCTCCATCTACTGAGAGAATCATGTGGTTTCTGCTAGTTTTATTGTTGATAAGATCAATTATACTGATGGTTTTCCTAATATTAAACCATCCTTGCATTCCTGGAATAAATCTTATCTGATCAATGTGTATTTTTCTTGTGATATAAGTTCCTTCACTAATTTTCCCAAATAGTTTGAAGAGTATTGGTATCAATTGTTCTTTAAATGTTTGATAGAATTCAATAGTAAATACTTCTGGCCCTTAAGATTTTTTCCTAGAGAGTTCACTGATGGCTTGTTTGATTTCTTTTTCTGAGATGGGGCTATTTAAGTAATTTACTTCCTCTTCAGTTAATCTGGGCTACTTATATTTTTGGAAATATTCATCCATTTCACTAAGATTGTCAAAATTATGTGCATACAATTTGGCAAAATAATTTCTAATTGGGGCGGCCAGGTGGCTCAGCGAGTAAGAGCACCGGCTCCAGTGTCAGGATGACCTGGATCAAATCCCAGGCTCAGATACTCAGCACCACACCCAGAAATAACTGGCCATGTAACCTTGAGCAAGTTACTTAACCCCCATTGCTTTAAAAAAAAAGAAGGGATCACAGAGACCATCTAATCCAAAGTGTATCTATAGAGGATAACAGCTATGGTATCTGCAAGAAGTGGTCATGCAATCTTTATTTGAATACCTCCTTTGATAGTGTCTATTCATTGCTCCTGAACTCAAGCAGAACAAAATTAAACCTTCATCTAGTTGAAGACAACTAGAATGATCTACCAAGTTTCATTATTCGATGCACCTCCAGGCTATGCTTGCTCAGGATTAGCTCTCACCAGGTTGAGAAGTATATATTGACAGATGAGGTTACCTTATTATCAGCATTTTTCCCTCAAGGATGTTGCTACATTTACCTGCTCTCCTGCTTGCCCTATCCCTTTGGCTCCAGGGGTCCTACCTGGTTGTGTACTGGCAACTGACTTATTATACTGATTTACATTTGTGTATTTTTGGTTTCTCCCACCTATCTGGCTTCTAATTCATCAGCATCCTGACCCTTGTGACCTGCCTAATTCCACTGGCTCACTGCCACCTATAACCTAATCAAATCTACTAGGATTAGCAGATAAATTTAGTGATTAGATTTTTGACTCTGAGATTTAATTAAATTGCTATCAACAATAATTTCCCACATGTCTGGAGGTCAGACTTCCAGCAATCTCAACCATCTGGAATGCAGCCATCAACTATCAGGGAAAAAGACCTTGGAGGAGCAAATAACTGTTACATAGTCAGTGTGCGTTTAACTCTAGGAGAAGCAGTCATCCTCAGACCAGAAAACTTGTGTAAACCAGGATATTAGAGTACAGTGGCAGGGCACACGGACAACAGGGAAAAATAAGAGCTTGCCAGCAGAAAGAATGGAGAAGAAGCATAGAGAACTATAAAAAGAATGTGATTTCTTCTATCTTCTTTCCAGTTCTTTGGCATGGCTATTTGGAGCCATTGTGTATAAGGATAAACACTTCACACTTCAATAGCCCTTGATGGTGTTATTATATTACTTCAGAATATATAATGGTGCCAACACGGGATATTAGAGTGAGAACAGATCTTATAAATCATCTGATCAAACTTGGTCCTTTAACAGATGACAAAGCATAATGCTACATTAATGAGTGACAGAGATGGAACACAAGATCATTCTTTCTGACTTCAAGTGTAATGTCCTTTCTACCACATCAATTTTATTAAATAATTGATTTTTGTGATGAATCAATCCAATTGAAAGCAATTCAGTAAACATTTATTATAAGCCTGTATATTTAAAACAAGGATATACTCACTGTAAGAAGGCAGGGGTACTTTTAATGCATTTTGGAAATATTTTCATTGAAATGGTTAATATAAAGTAAGTTTTATTATTAAAATACCCTTTATCCTTCTTAGCCCATCTGGAAAATTAGTTTATATGGAATATCTTGTTTCCTTAAGAGTCATGAAACACTATAATCTCTGAAGAATTATAATTTAGTATCACTCAGAGGCACATGCTAGGTATGAACAGGCCATATCCTGCAACAGATAAGAAATGATGAAAAAAAAAACTAGAGGAAATAATGTCATCAGGGGCATGAATTAATGAAAAAAGATTGATTGGTCATATTTCAAGGGGTAGACTTTGGATCTCCACTGTCATTCTTGCAATGCAAAAAAAAATGCAGACAGACCACATCACATCACAGGGTGGACTTCTTCTGATGAACTAATTAGAGACCCTAAGAAAGAGTTGTCCAGTTTGGGCAGGTGGGTTGTAGTTAGAAAGGGAATATCCATGCTGATGGGTACACAGGTTTTTTTTTTAATATTTGGATATTAAGTGGAATACCTCATTCTCAGATAATGCTGGTTAAAGGAGGTCTGACTATTTTGGGAGAGTCATTTAAATTCTCTGAGCCTCAGTTTCTTCATCTGTAAAATGTAGATAATAATAGTTGTACTACCTCCCATAGACTTGCTATGAGTATGACCTTAGAGAGTATGAAATGCAACTTGTAAATCTTAAAGGGAAAGTAAACACCATGTATTATCATAATGGAACAATTAAAGTACACATTTTAGAGACTCAATTGAATAATTTTATCTATAAGTGTAATCTTAATGCATATTAGTCTATCAGAAAATTCTTGCTGGTATGCTATGTGTCATAAAGAATGGTCTTTCTGTAGATAAAAAAGAGCAAAAATATAGTTGCATTTGTAGCTAATGCTATAATCAATTTTAAAATTTCAGAAAAGCCAGCTGGAAGATATTAAAAATAAATTACCTGAATATAATTATCATATGGAGCATTTTTGGATTCTGACACTAAAATATAATGAATGAATGACAGATGAAATGGGAAACTGATGAGCTGCTATTTGTAACACAGTATGTGCACCTGAGTAGATCATCAAATAATTTTATTAATTATGAGAACAGAAATGTATTCTGAAAGATGGTTTTGTTTATGGCCTACCTCTTTCTTGAAAATAGGTATCATTGGAATGGTGGTAACCCAGTGTTTTTCATATTCCTCCTAATGAATAATTAAACCTTTGCACCTTAAATTAACTCCTATTATCTTGGAATCAGAAGAATGATATCTAATGCACTGTTCTCAGTTTGCAGAAGTCCTAATTGTGGAGTTGCTATCAATAGTACTGAGTAATGCTGCCTGCAAAGTCTATTACACCAGCATTTGTACTTCACATTTCTGAGCACCTGACTTGCCTTCCTTATCTTCTCTTCACAGTCTAGAACATTTTTCTGTATATAGATTCCATTCCCAGGTACCTCTATTTTCCATCAACAGTTCAGCCTAATTTCAACTCCAGGGACTAGCTTGCATCCCCCAGGATAAATTGATCTCCTGAAATCTCATCACCATGAAGATTAAATCAGTTTTTGATACTCAACATCTTCTCAAACCTTTCATTTGCCTCTCTCCTCTGAATGGAGGGCTGGAGGGTAGAGCAATAAACTCCTATCAAAGTCTTCCCTTATAGATGACTCAGAACTTTCTGAATTTTCTAAGTAACTCTCCATTTTCCATCAGCATCTTTGCTTGGCAGCAGTTACTTCCTATTATCAAACCACCCAAAGTTTTTCAGCTTCCTTTTGTGCATTGTCTTCTGCTATTAGAGTGTAAGCTCCTTGAGGGCAGGGACTATCCTTTTTCTTATTTTTTATTTGCTTAGCACAGTGCTGCCATATTGTAGGCACTTCATAAATATTTTATGAAGTTGAAATGAATTACTTTGCTGTAGAATCACTATCATGTTTTTAGTATCCCTTGAGAACCTAATTTAATATTAACACATTTAGAAAAATGTTAAACGTTTTTAACTGTCAGCATGGGTTAAAAAATTCATAATACACTTGGTGGAAGGTGGGTCCTATTTCTCCTTCAAAGGTCATAGTTGAAAGAGGTCATCTAGAGGCAACCAATCCTGTCACATTAGAAACAAAGAAACCTAGGTCCCTAGAAGTCACATAGATTTTTCCAGGGTCACATAGATTGATAAAAATGGTTGAAACATCAGACTAATGTGAAAAACTTGTCTCAGAAACAAAACAAAATGCTTGTCATATAGTAGACATTTAAGAACTATATACTGGATTGGCTGTTATCTTTCCATTTATACAGCTCCTGGTCATCACAATTTGTACAGATGGCAAGAATGATGTCAAATCCAATTTTGTTGTAATTTCGTTTAATGATTTTGTATGTAAAACCACTTATTTATATCTAGGAACAATGAAGACAAGTGGCACTGTGTAAAATTAGTGACCCAGTAAAATATAAATTCATTATATGCAAGGATTTGTTTTTGTTTCTTGTCTTTGTATTCTCAGTTTCTCACAGTCAGTGCCTGGCACCTGCTTATTGTATTAAATTGAATTCAATATAGTTGGAAAAGTGATGGATAATGGAATTTGTTTTGTTTAGGCTGGTTGTTCACAAAGGACAAGAATAGTGTTTATTTTTTTTTAACTTGTTATTGGCAAAATGGGGTATTGGTAATAAGGGGTAACTCACAATCACTTCCTCACATTGAACTAGCAAAAATGATTCTATTATAACCACTTCCATGGCTTTGTGTCCACAAATAAGTATTCAAAGGGAGGAGGCAGTAGCCACTGGAAGGGCACAGTTACTTTCCTTTTATCTTAAGGAAGTATTTCTGGGTTTCAGTAACAGTGTCTCTAATAAAAAAGAATTCCTTGCACAACACTGGTTTAGAATGCATACCTTTTAATCAAAGAACCAGCTTCTGGCTGTTAGCATGAGGTTATATACAAAATCCAAATGTTCATGAAAACATGAAAATTTCATCTTAAACCTAGGGAAGAGTATATCTGATATGAAAGGCAAAATGTATTATTATCTATTCATGCTACAACCTGAATGAAAAATTCTGCAAGGTAAAAATTTGATCTGAATATAAAATGAGATCAGATTAGTTCTATTTCCATAGGGTCTTTCCCACCACCCCCCCTTCCTCTTTTCAAATTTTTTTTTCTGTTTTATATGGTCTAGCCTTAGACACTTCTCAGTACATCTATTTACCATCAGGTGGTCATCCATGCCATTAAAAAAATAGGAATGTTTGACCATTTCAAGTCCACAGATATGGGGAAGAGATTAGCATTTTTTCTACTTTGGAAAGAACAGCAGCAAACAACTTTTCAGGAATGTGTTAGAGCTATCCATTTAAATTCATCTCTGTTAAATATTTGTTTTAGAGACTAAACAATTTTCCTCAGCCAAATCTTCTACTCAATTTAATTATCTTTTGGTTTGATATAAATAAAATACAAACTCTTCAGCTAGATATTTAAAGTCCTTCACAATCTGGTTCTAGTCTGTCTTCTCAGCCTGATTTCATATTATTCCTCCTCATATACTCAACATTCCAGTCACACTGGCTATTTGATCTTTCTTGTACAAGACATTCCATTTCTTGTCTCCATGCACAGATTGTCACAACATGCTTGGATTGCTTTCCAACTTCACCTCTGCTTTTTAAACAACTTATTTCTTTTCAAGTTTCAATTTAAGTGTGTTCCTCTCTCTCAAATAATTTTGTATTACACACACACACACACACACACACAGAAACACAAAATATTTACTTCTCTGGAATTATGTTGTATAGTCTCCATGGAAGGTAAGCTACATGCTGCCAGTGAGGGACTCCCTTTCGTATTAGTGGCTCTGACATCTAACAAAGTGCTTGCATATAATAGGCTAATTGATTGGTGTCTCGATTTAAGGAAGCCTTCATGTCACTAAAAAGAGTCAACTTAGATTACAATACCCTATGTGGAAATGTGGCTATTATCTACATTTTATTTTATTTTATTTTTGCTTTTTATTTGGAGGGGGGAAGGCAGGGCAATTGGGGTTAAGTAACTTGTCTAAGGTCACACGGCAAGTGTTAAGTATCCGAGGCCAGATTTGAACTCAGGTTCTCCTGACTCCAGGACCAGTGCTCTATTCATTGTGCCACCCAGCTGCCCCATATTATCTACATTTTAAAGAATTTTGCATATTTAGAGTAGAGCATTATGGTGAATAGAAGGCTGGCCTCAGAATCAGAAAGATACCTGGGTTCAGATCTCACCTATGACATGAACTGGATTGTAATCCTTGGCAAGACATTTAAATTCTCAACATTCCAGGAAACTCTCTTTAGACTGTAAGTTTTTTTTTTTTTTAAGCAATTGGGGTTAAGTAACTTGCTCAAGAATACATGGCTAGGTGTTTCTGGGTGGGTTCTAAGTGTCTGAGCCCAGATTCGATCCCCAAGTCATCCTGACACTGGGGCCGGTGCTCTTACTCGCTGTGCTACCTGGCCACCCCTTAGATTGCAAGTTTCAAAGGATGTATCAATCTGTACTGGTACCATAGGAAGTAGGTCACAGGGAGTTTCCTATGTAGATGAAGTTACACTTCTAGTTAAACAAAAGGAAATTTTTTTTTGAAGGATGAATTAAAATCAGTTCATTAACATGGAAATTCAGTTTCTGTTTAAACCTCAGGTAGCTAAGATAAATTTGAACTAGTCTTTAAATTAAGAAATTAGTGGTGCGATGAATGAGCACCACTAGGTGTTTGGATGGCTGGGCTACTCTACAGTTTTGGTGTGTCTGATTCCCCTTTAGCTCCTCTGGAAGACTGACTTTTTAAATCAAATCCTTGGTTAGTTTTATAAATGCTGGATACACCAGATCAGTGCAATGCATATTCAGTCACCTTTATGGCCTCAGCTTGATTTTATTTTTAATGAGGGAAGGATTCTTTGCCTGGTTTGTAGACTGTTGTTCGTTCAGTCAGATTACACCACATCCTCCCTTTTGAATGGGGCTGAAACATTTGGCTCTGGAGACAAGAATTGACATCAGTACTGGGTACCAAATTCTCTCCCATGTCCCTTGCTACTGTAACCATAGCCTGAGTCAATACAATGTCATGAAAATGACCGAAACAACAAGAAATAAAGATGGTGAGTGTCCATGGATCAAACTAACTTTTTCTGGATTATGGCGGCACCTTTCCTGGATATTATAATTTTACATCATACAAACTGATAGCCACAGTTATAGTCATCAATTTAATTATTTCTTCTTTAAAAAGAAACTGCTGTTGAAATGACCAAAGCTGGCAAAAGAAGGAAATGCTAAGTAGTATGCCAGCATCTGGCCTATGAGGGGTAGAGAATATACAACGACTCAAGGGTAATGAGTGTGTATGGTGTGCAATACCTCAAAATCAGGCTGCGGTATTGCAATCTTATTTGAAAATTAATGGTGCAGAATGCAATTAAGTGGAACAAATACATATAGTGAGCACACCATAGGAGTAAAATTGTACAGCCACTGGATTTATATGAATAAGTATCCATTTTAAATTACAATAGCAGAACATTTTCTTTCTCTTTTCAGCCAATAAACATTTAAAAATATTTTATAAAGATACTGTATATATTTTTATATATAAGCAATTGGGGTTAAGTAACTTGCTCAAGGTTACACGGCCAAGTGTTTCTTGGTGGGTGTTAAGTTTCTGAGCCCGGATTTGATCCTCAGGTCATCCCGACACTGGACCTGGTGCTCTTACTTGCTGAGCCACCTGGCCGCCCCTAAGTAATTGGGGTTAAATAACTTGCTCAAGGTTACACGGCCAGGTGTTTCTGGGTGGGTGCTAAGTGTCTGAGCCCGGATTCAATCCCCAGGTCATCCCAACTCTGGGGCTGGCGCTCTCACCCACTGTGCTGCCTGGCCACCCAATACTGCATATTTTAAAAATTGTTTTTTGTCTTGTTATTGGACTATTGCCTAGTGAAATGTTTAAGGTTTTTATCTTTTAAAAATTTATATAATGCAAATTTCTGATGAGTTACATTGTCAATACTATGATTTTAAAAACATTAACTAAAGATGATCTAAATGACATAAAAAGCAACTTAACCCTCCAGTTTAGTAAAGTGGATAAAGAAATATACTTAAATATAGGTTTCCCCTAGTGAAGCTTCCAGACATTTGAACTTCTGGCTAAGGCCACTCTTCAGGTTGTCCCTTCGTCTTCTAGTACATTCATTTGTTAGCATTTGGAATCCCTCATGATATAGCCTTTCTAGGTCACTGTCATTTTCTTCTAGCATATCTAACTCTCTTATTTTTTAAAGGATAAATTTGGCTATGTGGCAAATGAGTCAGAGAAACTGTGGGAGCATGTGAATGACATTTTCTTTTTGCTGTTAGAATATAAATTTACAGAGGAGATAGGGAAAGTTTTGGGTGTAGATTTTGGAATTTCTTCTTATTAAAAAACATCATTCCTTGAGTATGGGGTATTTTCTTGCATTTATACAAATGTCAAAAGAGATTAATATGTTTCATTTAGTAGAAAACAGGTCTTCATTTTTACCAGGAATAAAACTATCTTGTTATATTTGATGAGTTCTATATATGTTAGACTTTTTTATTTTGCCTTCCATTATAAACTTAACTTAAAAAAAAATCTTGGAAAGAAAATAGGAAAATACAGTAAGATGGCTATGATCCACCTAACACAAACACAAAGCTTTGTTTTCCACCTTCCCAACCCCCCCCCCCATGCATACACACACATATCTGTAATGGAATCTTGAAGATCTTCCCTGCGCTTTAATTGGTCTAAGGGAATTTGAAGATCTTTCCTGCTTTGAACATCTTCCCTACTCCCTAATAGGCTGAATATAATCACATGGAGTCTTTGGTGGGAGGAGCTTGCTGAATGGGTGGAGCAGAGCCAGGGGAAGCTGGGAATCATAGCAGTTAGATGTAGGGAGGAGAGGATTCAAGTAAGGAGATAGCTAGGCTTGTGAGTGTTTGTTTGTGGGAAGGCTAAAGGATGGTGTGACTCCCTACTGTGTTATGGTTTATTAACTTCTTTGTTGCTATGATGGATTGGGTTTTCTAGTGTTGGGATTTGACTTTCTGGTGTCTGAATAAATGTTTTGCTTCTGTCTTCTATATGGAGAGTCCGTTTTATTTTGTGATTCATATCTGTGCTGGTATATTCATAGTTGCCATTAGTGCTGTGAATATTGTGTTGGTGCTACAATATCAAAAGTATAGTATCATGCAACTTTTATGACTGTTGCAATATATTTTATGACTAGGAATTTGGGCATAATTAAAATGTACAGTATCTTACTGCCTAAATGGATAGGTTGGATACTCAATATACTAAGAGTTTTCATTTTTTACCATTATGATGATGATCTAGATGCTTTTTGAACTTTTAAAATAGAATTCACTTAATGAAGTTTATGGATAGAGAAATCTGTATGAAGAAAGACCAAAATATACTATGCTTTTGATATTTGATTCCTATCTGTACTGATTATAACTTCTGATCACATTAGAAATGACATTTTCAGTGCCTTTTGTTGTCCTTCCAGTGAAGCATTTATTGTTCCATTGCATTTCCTAAGAGTTTTTCTTGTTGTTTCAACCCAAAGACAATGAAAGAAAATTATCATAGTTGTGGAATTGGCTAATGACATATTTCACTAGGCAGTGAAAGTAAGCTATCTGAAAACTTTACATTTCCTTACATTACACAAGGAAAAATGACTAAAGTTAAATTCTTTATTTCCCATAGCCATACTAAGGAAATAAAATACTGGCACTGATGGGGAAGAATAGAGAAGTCGTCATTATGGTACCAATGTCACTATTTAATACAATAAGGGTAGGCAGGGGAGTGATGTGATTCTGTTGCTATCTAGCCTCAGCAGAGCAGGAACCTTTAATGTTAGAGAATTTTTTCTTTCCACCAGAGCTGATAGATTTTTACTGAACCATGTACACAGAATCTTGTCTTCTTTTTATTTAGCACTGGATATAGGTTAATAAAGAAAGCTGGACAGAGCTAAGGGTATCATTCCTGTGGCAAGAGAACAGAGTCAATCAAAATTCTATAGCTTGTTTTATACTTCTGAATGGAATGAAATGAAACATAAAAAATATCCAAATATTGTGATATTCTTTTCTGGGAAGTTTAACTGATGTGTATGGTTTATCAGGCAGCTAGGTGGTACAGTATAAAGAGTGCTGGATCTGGAGTCAGGAAGACTTCTGTTCAAATGGTGCTTCAGATGCTGAAATGACAAGCAAAGTAGTTAACACCTTGTTTCAGCTATTGAATTAACACTTTGTTTCAGTTCAAGTTTCTTTTGAGTCTTGTATCAAGTCTGTTAAGAAACAGAATGTGTGAACCCCACAACTTGTGAACCCTAGAACTCATGAACTCCTGCAACAGGAAGGGGAGGAGCTAATGACCATATATAAGGAGAATTTTTAGGCTAGAGACAGAAGAACTGTCATCTAGTCCAAATCCTTCACTTTATGAATGAAGAAACTACAGCCCAGAGACATTACATGATTTTCCCATGATCACATAGATATTAAATGACAGAGTTGGGATTTGAATTCAGGCTTTAGAACTCCAAGGTTCAGGACTCTTAATGGAGCAACATTATGCTCTAGAACAGTCAATCAAGCAGCAATCAAGTGCCTCCTATAGAGTCAAAAATCAAATAGTGCCTGCCCTCAAATAGTTTACATTATTCTGGGGGTTGGAGGAATGGCATGTATACATAAAGTACAAACATATACAATATAAATACAGTGTTATTTATGGAGGCATTTGTAGCTGGGAGGAAGTCCAGAAAGGCTTCATTTGGGAGGTACAACTTCAGCTGATGTTTAAAGAGATCTAGAGTTTCTAAGAAGCAAAAGTGAAAATGGAATAAATTCTGGGTCTGGATAGAGCATGTGCAAATGCCTGGAGGTGGAAAATGAAATGTATATGTTTCAAGAACTTTGGCATATAGAGGACAGAATTTTACACATGACAGGGTTCTCATGGATGTGCAATAACACAGCTTTCCTTTCAGGGTTTGATGAAGTATCATTTTAGTGATAGGAGAACTTTTTTATATTTATATTTATTATTTTTAATTTATAGTGTAGACAAGCATTTCTATAATGTAGTATAATACAAAAGATGGTTGCATGTGAAATTGTAAATTTATTATGTACAACTTGCTATTCCTTTTAAATATGTAATAAAGTTATCAGGGAAATTCTTTTTTCTCCCTTTCCCTTCCCCCTACCACTCTAGGAATGGCTACCATTAGAAGCAAATGTGTGTGTTTGTATAAAATTGCTCTAAACATATTTATATTTTTCAGCTCTCTGGATGTAGATAGGGTCTTCCTTCATATGTCCTTTGTAGATAATTTGGGTATTTATAATGGTCAAAATGACTTATTTATTCAGAGTTATTATTAAAACAATATTACTGTTACTGTATACAATGGTTTCTCCATGCTCATTTCACTCTTCCTTATTTAGTGCAAGTATATCCATGTATTTTCCAAGATAATCGGTAACAATTCACATATTCTTTTTCTCCTGTGGATTCTAGGGGGCTCCGTCCCAGACTCTGCTAAAAGAGAAAAAACTTCTCTCTTTAAGAGAAAAATCTCTCCCTTCTCTCTTTCTTGCCATAAGTTTAAAGTAACATATTAGCTAGGTACAACAGTTTTTATATTTAATTAATAAAATAGCACAGGAACTAAAAAAATGGTTACAGTCAGAGGACAAAAGTTGAGATTCTAGCCACATTTGACTAGGTTCAGTGGACTGACAGTTTGTAGAGACAATTTTTTTCCTTTACCAGGTAGAAGTGAAGCGGAATAAACGATCTGGCTAGTAAACTAGAATTATGAGCATTTGGCATCATAACCAACATGTTCTTTGAAGTATCTTTGGATCATCCCTTTAGACTCCAGCCTCCTCCATCCACATCAGCAATCTGAGAAGAATGAGGAGAGAGAAAGGCACATGACACTTAGGGATAGGAGTGTTTTACTCTGCTCCTAGTCCATCTCCTTTCTTTTGGATAGATAAAATAGATTCTTTACTTTGACATTCAGTTCAATAAAATGAGTCCTATGAACTCTCAGTAAAATGCATTTCAGGCTTCCACATCTCTTGTTCACATGGCAATGGTTTCTAGATGAGCAGTTCCATGTTCAGGGAAGGGCAAGCGGTCTAGTTTGGTTGAAAGATGAAGTGAACAGAAGAAACGGTGAGAAGTGTATGTTGCATTTCCCTACCTCAAAATTGTCTTACCAAGGGACATTTGGGAGAAGGTTTGGATTTCCTTCTTTTAAAAGATTTAGTATGCATCCAGAAATATTCTAAGCTTACCTTAATAATAAATTGTTTGCTTTATTATAATTATTACATGCACATGGTTCTATTATTTTAAGACACAAGTAAATAGGAAATCTAAATGTTTAAAATATGTTTGTTGAATCAAAACAAATATTAATTGGTATGCATATTGCTGTTTTAATTCTATTTTTTTTCTCTACTCAGAATGATTTTTTCCCTCCATATTTCCTTATTTTCTTCCTATCTATCATTTTATGACATAAGTGAGAAACAGCATAGCATGATACAGAAAAAGTTACCCTTGAAATTAAGATAAACAATGTTCAAACAACAGCCTTCACATGTCTTGGCTGTGGGATCCTGATCTTGGGCAAGTTACTTAATCACTTAATGACCTAAGTAGCACTATAAGACAATCAGTTATAGAATAGTTGTTGATTGGCATTGATGGAGGGATTTTACTTATCAAAATTTCCCTATGACGATGAAATCACATATCTCAACTAATAATGACACAATTATAGCTTATTATATGCATATGCCATAATTTGTTCAGCCATCTCCTAATAGTTGAACATGGGAGCTACTTATAATCCTTCTGTTATTATGAATACTTTTTTAGTGTTAGGTTTCATCATTCATCTGCAAATAATTCTTAATGGGTTCCTATGGCTAAATGATTCATTGCCAAGAACTGGTGATGGAACTTATCTGTACTTAGCTTGTTTGGCCCTCAAAAATTATACTTGGCAAGTTGTAGAGACCATACTTGCATTATTTTCTGCAGGGCAGAAGCATAAAAACTTTTTCACCCTATAGTGAAAGTCCTTTAAAGCTTGGGTTCCTAGGATCCACAGAATGCATTAATCTGTACTAAATGTAGTATATAAGAATAAGCTAATATTAAAATACAAATAGAGAGGTGGAGCTAAGATGGTAAAGGCAGGGATTTTGCTGAACTTTCCCCCAAACCACTTCAAATACTTTTAAATAATGACTCTAAAATTCTAAAGCAGTAGAGCCTACAAAAAGATGGAGTGAAACAATTTTCCAGTACAAGACAACCTAGAATGGTCTGTTACACCAGAATGAGAGAGGAGTGTGATCCAGTGCAGTCCATGCCAGCACAGCCTTGCCCCAGTAAACCAGGAGCAGACCTTGGGAGCTACCGAATCAGCAGGAGTAACTGCTTCCAGGGTTCTCAGCACACAGATGGTAAGGGTATCAAACAACATGCTGGAAGAGATTACAGGTGTCTCTTTGCTAGCACTGAGGCAGGATTCTATCATTTGCCTACACTCAGATCCAGATTGCAGTACTGGGTGGCAGTCCAAGGATTAGGAGGGGCACTATCACTCCAAAGCTCATGACTGCAATAGAGCAGGGACCCTCCTCACAGTTTCAGGGAAGAAAAGCATGCAAGTGGTAATTCACAGACTACAGGCCAAGACAATAGTAAACACCTCTCCTTGGATCATGCCAGCTTGGAAGAACTGAAAACTTATAGATGCTGTAATGGCAAGCAAAGAAGTACTTAGCACCTTGTTTCAGTTATTTAATTATTTAGCACCTTGTTTCAGTTCAAGTCTCTTTTGAGCCTTTACCATGATTATATCAAATGTTTATTAAGAAACAGAACTTGTGAAGCCCACAGTGGGAGGGACTTGCCAAAGACAGGAACAGGAAGGACATAAGAGATGGGCAGAACAGGGAGGAATTAATGATAGAAAAAAAGCTCGAGCACAGCTGGGACTGAGCAGAACTGAGAAGGGAACATGTATGGTTACCAGTACTCTGTTTTGATTTGTGTTTGTGATACTTTGTACAGAAGTCCTGGGACCTTACTGGAAGCCCTGAAAGAGGATTTTCTTGTTGTCTGATTACAGAAGTCCTGGAGGAGGGTTTCAGAAGTCCTGGGACTATGGTGATGATTTTTGTTGACTTCTCAGACCTTGTTTGTGGGTCTGTGTTTATTTCACAGGCAGATAGTGAATTGATGATGGTGTCAGAAATGTGTGTGAATGTTGTTTGGGCTCTGTTAAGCTTTGTCTTCCCAGAAACAGAAACTGTGAAGGACCTGAGGTGGATTGGATACTGTGAGCTTCAATATGGAACAGGAGCTGGACAAGGAACTGGATGAGGAGCTGAGAGCTTCCTGCCTGTGAATCCTGGTGACAGTTGGGTAGATTCAGCCAAGAGCTGGACCCATGGAATCTGGGAGCCAGCCTCCAGCCAAGATGAAAAGACCTCTCCTTGGGTACTTAATTCTGAGAAGATCATGATTTACTATGGCCTAGGGGTGGGAGAACTTTGTACTTTATACCTGATACACCTTAAAGATGATTGAGTTATGGATGATTGGAAACTAATCTCCAATCAAGAAGAAAGAAGACTTTTTGACTGAGAGGTTTAGACAATGTGATCCAGGGGTGGGAAAACTTTGTCCTTTATACTTTGTGTCCCTTCAGGAGGATTGCTCCTTAAGGATGATTGAGTTAAACACTTACTGAATGATCTTTTCCTTAAAACGATGTGGCCACTTTAGTGATAAGTTGTTATATCACTGTGAATGCTGTACTTTGGTTTCTGTGAATGTTTTGCCTTAGTTTATTGCTGAATAAATAGAGAACTCACTATACTATGTGATCAGAGCCTTAAAGCTATTCACAGCAGCAATCCTCTGGAGAGCTGCTCTTGCTTGGCTTTATAAATGCTTAGAAATATCTCTGAAAACAGTTGCATAAACACCCTGAAATGTGGGACAATGTGTTCCTCACACTGGAGGTAGGGTTCTGCTTTAGCAAAGAATTAAAAATCAAGTAATAGGCTGGGAAAATGTGCAAACAATAGAAAAAAATTCTGACTAGAAAGTTACTATGATAAAGAAGTTCAAAACACACACTCAGAAGAAGATAACAAAATAAAATCTTCTACATCCAAAGCCTCCAATAAAAATATTAGTATTAGGTCATGGCTGAAAAATGATTTTGAAAATCAATTCAGAGAGGTACATGGAAAATTGGGAAGAGAAATGACAGCAAAAAAAGAAAATCATAAAAAGGGTCAACAGCTTGGTAAAGGCGAGACAAGAAAGTAGTGAGGAAAATAACACCTAAAAAACCAGACAAGGCCAAATGTTAAAAAAGGTACAAAAGCCAATGAGGAGAAGAATGTCTTACAAAGCAGAGTTGGTCAAATGGAAAGGGAGGTAGAAAAACTCACTGAAGAAAATAATTCTTAAAATATTTGATTTGAGCAAATGGAAGCTAATGACTTTATAAGAAGTCAAGTTATGATAAAACAAAACCTAAAAAAGAAAAAAATAGAAGACAATGTGAAATATCTCATTTGAAAAACTAAACTGGAAAATAAATCCTGGAGAGATTAAAGAATCAGAGGGCTCATAATATGATATTCCAGAGGACAAAGGAGCCAGGGTTATAACAAAGAATCATCTATCCAGAAAAACTGAGTATAATCCTTCAGGGTAAAAAACTGAATATTCAATGAGATAGAAGACTTTCAAACATTCTTGATGAAAAGAGAAGATCTGAATAGAAAATTTGACTTTCAAAAGAAGACTCAATAAAGCATACAAAGGTAAACAGGAAAGGGAAATTATAAGGGACTTAATAAGGATATGCTGTTTACATTCCTACATGAGAAGATTATACTTGTAACTCATAAAAAACTTTCTCTTTATTAGGACATTAGAAGGAGTATATTTAGACAGAATTGTGTCTGTGAATTGTGTATGAAGAGAGAATATCTAAAAAAAATGAAATTAAGGGGTGACAGAGGAATGTACTGGGAGAAATGGAAAAGGCAAAGTAGAATGGGGCAAATTTTCTCACAAAAAGATGCAAGAAAAAGCCTTTAGAGTGGAATTGGCTGAAAGTGGGAATAACATATGTACTCAATTAGTTATAGAAATCTATATTACCCTACAGGAAAGTAGGAGAAAAAGGGGGGAGGTGATAGAAGAGAGGACAGAGTAGGGGAGAAGGTAGTCAGAAGCAAAAACCTTTGAGAAAAGGACAGGGTGAAAGGAGAGAGAAAATAGAATAAATGGGATTGGGGAATTAGAATTATTCCTACAGTTAGGAATAGTAATTTTGAAGGAGTTATTCTTTTCAGTGAGTTTTTGAAATTCCTTTTTCATCTGGCAAATTTGGCTTTTTAAAGCATTCTTCTCCTCACTGACTCTTTGGGCCTCTTTTGCCATTTGAGGTAGTTTCCTTTTTAAGGTGTTATTTTCTTCAGCGTATTTTTGCGTCTCTTTTAGCAGGCTGTTGACTTGCTCTTCATTATTTTCTTGCATCATTCTCATTTCTTTTCCCAATTTTTCCTCCATTTCTCTTTTCAAACTCCTTCTTGAGCTCCTCTATGGCCTGTAACCGGTTGTAAAGGTAATTTGAAGTCCCCTTTTTGTATTGACAAGTAAGCAGGTACTTAGCACTTAGTAATTAATCAAACTTCTGTGAAAGAAACAGAAGGTATAAAGCCCTGTTCCTGATGTAACAGGAAGGGGTTGGTTGAAACAGGAAGCTAATGTTATGTGTATATAAGAAAAGCCCCCAGAGAGTCACAGTCAGAATTTCTTGGAGCACTGTGGAGGGAGAAGGAGCTCCCAGGAGGAGGTTGAAGAGGAGTCCAGGAGCCCCCAAACCCAGGAACTCAGGATCCTCTTCCCTCCCACCCAGGCTGGATAAGGTGATTCTGATTTTTTTTGAAAGATCTGCAGAAGACTGAGGAATCATGACCAGGATGCTAAGACTTTGTCTGTTTGTGGCTTGGTTGAGTCTTGAATTACCAAGACCAGAAATTGCGAAGGATTTGAGATGGACTGGATCCTGTGAACTTCAGTGTGGAGCAGGACCTGCCCAGAGAGCTGGACAAGAAACTGGGAGCTGTCTGCCATTGAACCCAGGTGACAGTCTGGTGAATCCAGGTAGAATCTGGGACCATGAACGGGGATCCAGGGAATCTGAGAACTGGCCCCAAGTCAAGATGAAAAGACCTCTCCCTGGGTACTGAGTAATGATGAAATTGTAGTTTACTAGTGATCTAGGGGTGGAGGGTTTGTATATTTTCCAATGATTGTACTTAGTGATTAATGATACATAGTAATTGATTGCTGAGTAAGTGACTGATTGAGTTAATTTAGTGTGCCTCATGAATGGAAGACTTTGACTATTGAACTTTGAGATGATTGTTCTTTGTTATAAATATTGTGACCACTTGGGTGAAAACTATGTGGCCATTTTAATGATAAGCTGTTGTGAATACTATATTGTGATTTTCTGTGTTAAGTTGTAATATTGTGAATGCTTTACCTTGATTTTCTGTGAATGTTTTGCTTTGATTTGTTATGGAATAAATAGAGTGTTCACTATACCGTGTAATAAAATCCTTAAAAGCTGTTCACAGTAGCATTCTTCTGGAAAGCTGATCGTGTATGGAATTATAGCAGTTCATATTTTTCTTGGAGGCTTTTGATGCAGGAGTTCTGACTTGGATGTCTTCCTCCTGCTCCATGCCTTGGACCTTTTTGTTACCCAAAAAAGGATTCTGTTGTCTGTTTGTGGTTCTGATGCTTGCTCATATTGGCAGCGAATTACTTGACTTTTGAGCTCTTTGCCATAGTAGAACTCTGCTTCCAGAATGGAGAGAGAGCTATATCCCAAATCATTGCAGTTTTTGCAGTTGCCAGAGCTATTAAATGAGCACTCTCTCGACAGCCCCCACAAGCTCTGGCTCATTGGTCACACACCACAGGACCGCCACCTAAGACCATGATCTGGATCCAAGCAGGTCAAAGCAAAAGTAATTACCATCTGAATGGTCACTTGTTCCCCCTACAATCTGTAGGCCAGGAGCACTGGAAGCAGATATGGGGCAGCGGGTGCAGCCACCATGACTCCTCCACTTCTCGCTCCAGGGGCAGTAGCTGGACTGTGCTCTCCCTGTTCCCAGCAAAGTCCCCACTGACCTTTTATTTTGTCTTTGGAATTTGTGGATTGAGAAGTCTGGAAACTGCTACAGCTGCTGGTGATTTACTCTCCTGAAGTCTGCTGTAGTGGCTGTTGGTTGGGGCCACCTTGGGGCTGAAACCAGGACTCAGATTGGGACAGTATTTGGCTCCCCATGTGCTGTGATGAACCCTTTCTGTCAGCCTGCTGGACTTCCTTCACTGGGAGATTTATTTTTCTTTGTCACTTTGTAGGTTCTAGGTCTCTATCTCAAAAGAGATAAAAAACAAAAAGGAAAAAGATCTATATAAAGTTTGTTTAGAGTCATTTTTTACATGTATTGGAGGAGGTGGAGGCTGGAGCAGTGTGGAAGTCCTATTTCTACTCTGCCATCTTGGTTCCACCCCCCAGATTAAAAAAAAACTTCTGAGGTACTATCTCATATCCATTAGGTTGGCTAATAGGACAGAAAAAGTAAATGACAAAGGGTGAACAGGACGTGGGGAAAATGAGACATTAATACACTGTTGATGGAATTGTGAACTGATTCCACCATTCTGTAAAGCAATTAGGAACTATGCCCAAAGGGCTATAAAACTATGCATACCCTTTGACATAGAAATGTTACTACTAGGTCTCTATCTCAAAAGAGATAAAAAACAAAAAGCAAAAGGATCTATGTGTACAAAAATATCTATAGCAGTTCTTTCCTGGTGGCAAAGAGTTGGGAGTTGAGGGGATGCCCATCAATTGGGAAAGACTGAACAAATTATGGTATGTGATTATGATGGAATATTATTGTGCTATGAGAATTAATGAGCAGAATGCTCTCAGAAAAACCTGGAAAAACTTGCATGAGATGTTGCAAAGTGAAATGTACTGTATATAAAGTAACAGCAATATTGTAAGATGATCAGCTGCAACTGGAAGCTATTCTCAGCAATGTAAAGATCTGAGATAACTCTGAAGTACTTATGATGAAAAATGCCATTATCCCCAGAGAAAGAATTGATGGTATCTGAATACAGTTTGATGATATATCATCAAAAAAACACACTTTTTTCTTGACCTTTTCTTATTTTGGTCTATGTTTTCTTTCACAACATGGCTATTATGGAAATGTTTTACATAACTGCACAGGTATATCAAATTGCTTGCATTCTCAATGAGGGGAAATGTGGAGGGAGGAGGGGAGAGAATTTGGAATTCTAAGTTTTAAAATGAATGTTAAAAATTGTTTTTTGCATGTAACTGGGGAAAAATCAAATACTAAATAAAAATTAAGTTAAAATACAGAGACTGTAGGTGAGAAAATTTAGTTTATTACTAGAAAAGCTTTTATGTCCTAGAACTAGAAGTTCATTCTCTGACTCTATACAATTGGTTCCTTGAATGCTTTCTAAACTCAAAATGAGACAACAGTGAACAGAAGAATTGTACCGAAGACCTCTAGATAATGAAAAGCTGTCTTATGTAACTATAAACTGCTTAGAAGTGATTAAATTGAATTGAAAAGAACATAACCATGTTGTGTCAAATCAGAGAATGGAAGTAGTTTCATCTAAGGAAGAACTTAAAAGAAGTCTACAAAACAAAGATCTGAATGTTAGGAACATGGATAAAATGTGGTTAGATAGCTACATACTATGTAATTCATGTTATAAATGACTATGTTATATTAGTGTGTAAATCTACTTTCATAAAGTAAATTTTACTTAATCCAGCAATTCCACAATTGGTTCTTACAAAAATCTAGTCATTTTATTCTTAGTTTCCTATAAATTCAGCATTCTTTCCACTTTTCTGTAAGAAGAAATTTCAACACAAGATGAAAATCTGGGGGATGCTCTTCTTTTAGTAGAGTGAGACTTCTAGCAGTCATCTAAAAAGTCTTTATATCACTGCTATATTTTACCTTTCTGCAGTTTTATGATACGCACATATGTATACATTCATATATATATATATATATATGTATCTGTGCAAACATATGCATGCATATGGCATCTAGATAGCTCATGGGATAGAATGTTGGGTCTGGAATCAGGAGTTCAAACCCTTTCATAGACATTTATCACTGTGTTACCCCCCTGGGCAAATCATTTAACCTTTGCATGTCTTAATCCACTGGAGAAGGAAATAGTAAATCACTCCAGTATCTTTGCCAAGGAAACCTCATGGACAACATTGATGTGCTATGGCCCATGGAACCATGAAGAGTTGGACATGACTCAATGTAATGGTAATGGTAATTTGAAGATCTTCCCTGCCTCTTAAATAAGTCTAAGGGAATTTGAAGATCTTCCCTGCTTTTAAAGATCTTCCCTCCCCCCTATGCTAAATGTAATCACATGGAATATGTGGTCGGAGGAGTTTGCTGAAGGGTGGAGCAGAGCCCACAGGAAGCTGGAAGTCAGAGCATTTAGAGCTGGAGGGAGGAGAGGATGCACCCAGGGAGACAGCTAGGCTTGTGAATGTTGGTTTGTGAGAATTCTGAAGGATGATGTGACTCTCAGCTGTGTTATGACATTATATTGCTATGATGGATTTGGTTTCTGGTGTCTGAATAAATGTTTTGCTTCTGTCTTATATATGGAGAGTCTGTTATATTTTCCAATTGGAACCTATGACAGAATATTTACAGTCACCATCAGAACTATGAATATTGTGTTGGCACTACACTCAATAACAACAATAGCAACATACGTATATATTTTATGTCTACTTAGCCCTCTCCTTCCCAAGCTGTAAGAATGGTTCCATGCTTAGAACCCTTTAGAGCATTTGGGATTTATGGTACAGATACAAGACTCTGATTTTTAGATTCCCAAGTCAAAGTGAATATAAACAGAATATTGAAAGACACTCCATGAAAGGCTTGAAAAACAATCCATATTTTATTTTCTGAACATGGTTGAAGAGGATTATGAATTTTGAGTACAAAAAGAATTCCATGGGTAAACTATCAGTTAGGCTTTTTGTATGATGAGTCTATTAAAGTGTCAAAAAATGAATTTAGTAGAAAAAATCTCAATAAATATAAATTTGCTCAGCTAATAAAGTTGAATGTAAAGTTGTTGAGAATAACATCTAATTCAAATTCATTTAAAAATCCTACTAAATCATTACAGAAATTTAAGATGCTTTAAACCTACTTTATCAAGTTCATTTCTGCAATTAGGAATTATTGCACAGGGAAAGGGAAGGAAACATTACCCTCAGCTGGAGGAGAGAGAGGACAAAAGTTGGAACAATGGTATAAGATAGGGGACTTCATTTCTGTGAACACTTGGTAGTTTCTAATCAAACTCTAGGCATTTCCACTGAATTCTCTTCCTTGGTGAACTCACCAGTTTCTATTGGTTTCATTATTTTCTATGTGTTGGACTCTGAGACCTGATCTGTCTCCTGACAAGTCAACTTTGTATTAACAGTTGCATTTTGGACATTTGAACTGATTGTCCCATAAGCATCTCAAACTCAAAATGTCTAATACAAAACTTATCTTTTCCCCAAAGACCCTTCCTTCCCATGTTCGCTATTTTTGTCATCTTTCTAGTCACCTAAGTTCACAATGTTGGCATAATCCTCAACCTTTCTCATCCCACATATCCATTTAGATGCAGGTCTTTTCAATTCTATTTCTGTAATATCTCTTATCTGTCCCATTCTCTCTACTCCCATGGCCACCATGCTAGTTCAGGCCTTACGTGCTTCTAATCTAAACTATGACGATAGTTTTCGAATTGGTCTCCCGGTCTCAAATCTTACCTTTCTCCTCCATAAAGGCTAGAAAGGATATTTCTAAGACATAAATCTGACCACATCATTATTCAGTAAATTCTAATAACTTCCTTTTGGCTATAGGATACAAACACAGGCTCCTCTGACCTTTGAAGCTCTTCACAATGTAGCTTTAGCTTCACTTTCTAAATTTATTATATATACCTCCCCTTCACACAATCTAAAGATCAGGCTGTGATCTCAGATATCACCCTTAATCACCCTGGGCCTCAATTTCCTCAACTCTAAAATGAGAAGGTTGGATTTCTTCCATCTCTAAAACCATGATTCTACAATCTCAGAAATCCGTACTTTTGTAACTGAACTTAGCTGCTTCTGTGTATACCATGTGTTACTCCTGTGACCCTCCCAACTCTCCTCTGAAGGTAAAGTCACTTGTTGTAAGGACCTTTTATGTGTGCATCAGATACTTGTGGCGTTCCCTGCCTACAAACTTTTTGGTACAACATGTAAACTCTTACCTAGAGTAGCGAATCAAGATGAACATTATTTTATGGATAACTATTGTTTAGTTATCATTTCGTCCTCAGAATAAGTACATAAGTAATGGTTGGAAGATGCAAACAGGAAGATTTAGATGCTGTCAGGAAAAAAGAACACTCTACAGCTGGATCTATGTAGAAGTCAAATGGGCTGCCCTCTCTTTGGAAGGCTTAAAATAAAGGCTGAATGACCATATATTAGTTATGTTATAGAAAAGATACTTCCTTAGATATTATTTTAACCAGATGGCACTAAAATCCCTTCCAACTCTGAAATCCTCTGATTCTATGAATAAAATTCTATTTATCATCTGAATAAGCATCACAATATCACAGATTAAAATAAAAATCTTTTTCTGCTAAATTTCCACCTATATTAGTAGAAAATTAGGAACCAAAAGATAAATCACAACATGAAATCCCCAGGGTCAAACACTGCCTGAATGTATACCCAAAGAATTTTGATGTAGCCTAATTTGTTAATAAATCATTAGTACTATGTAGCACCAATGCCAGCGTGTTCTTTCAAATTCAATTGCATTGATCCAGGAAATATATTCCAGGCCATGAACACCATCTGCTGCACTAGTGTCAGATGGAATAATATGATGGACAGCTGGGACCTTTGTGGCTGAAATGTCCTTTAAAGGGAAGGAATCTATTCTGGTTTTGTTGGTCACAGAATTTTCAACAAGAGATGTTGTCATCAAGAGATAGAGGAAATTAGGATGTGTTGTTTTGGATGTGCTATTTTCTTAAATAATGGGAAAGTTGTTAAGCTACACAAAGATGAAATATGTGAGTAATATTTATCCTATTTGCTTCTCTTCTCCAAATTAATCTTTTTGGATATACACTTATGGATTTAATTTAATATTTAACAACACAAGTAAGCTTGTGTCTTTGCCTCTAGTCATAATCCTCATAAACTACAGCCTTATGGCTTCATCTTCATACTTGCATGACATGGCATCAGTTCAGCATAAACTTAAAATGTCTAAAGCTTGAAATCATTTTGATCACCAGAACTGGCTTTCTATCTTCTAACTTTTCCTATTCTCTTTACATTATCAATTATTTTCCTTGTCACACAGCCTTTGACTCTGACTCGGACTTTATCCTTCTCTCAGTCCCAAATTTCCAGTCATTCACCAAATGTTGTGAATTCATGTCTTTTTCCTTTGTATCATCCTTTCCATTCCTTAGCATAGTTCCTTTAACAAGTGTTAATAAGCCAAGGTGTCCACTATTGAATCATTACAATATCCTCACAACTTAATGACTTCCTCACATTGTTTAACCTTTCATGTGAGCATGTCTTGTCTTTTCCAGTGAAGGGAATATATTGTCTACTTGGTATCCTAACATCTGAAATTTAAATAGGCTTTAGACATCAAACAGAGGTTCACAAAGTGGGTGATGCCACCCTCTAGGGGTGCTGGAACAATCGGGGGCAATAGTAGCCTTAGGTGCAACTGGGGGGACATTGAATAAAAATAAGGGGTCAGTGGAAGCATAAGGAAAGAAGAGAAGAGAATAAAGTTTAAAAAACATTAGATTATTTCATCTGTTGTGTAACAGAGTTAAAGTTGTAGTGATTACATTATTTTTCAAGTGAACAAAATGCAAGTTATATCTGATCAATGGTCAAGTCAGCCAACAGATCTTAATAAGCAAGCATTGGAAGGTGAGCATGTCAGGCATTGTTGGAAAGTCCAGCATGCCTTGACAAGAATATGAGCATGTGATGACTTGTTACAGTACAATACTATATGGTTACATGATCAAAATTTCAATGCAGGAGAAAAAGTCACAGATTTACAATAAATGATTAAATTCAAGATGCGACTTAAAAAACTTTCATATTTTTAAATGATGCAAATTTTAAAAAATATTAAAGAGTTAAGGAAAGTAGATTTCCAGGGCAGTGCTGAGTTTTGTTTTTAAAATGAATGGTAGAACAAATAAATTTGGGAACCTCTGAATTTTAGAGCACTTTAATTTTATTAATGATAAGGTATACACATAAAAAATTGTTGTAAAAGTGATTGAATCAGATTGAATACATGTTCTTTAAGTATTTGTATGATAATAAAATTCTAAAGAAAACAAAGTATATAGTTCAAACATCTGAAGAATAGATGCTATGGAGGTATATAGGTAGGAGGTACCATGGTGTAATACAGTGATTTTGTGTGCTTTGATGTCTTTAGTATGTATCAATGTATATATATATATATATTTATAGAGACACATATATGAGTATTTGTATATGTATATATGCATATGTATTTGTATGTAGATACACATGTATGTGTATGTGTAAATTTATTTTCATGTATGTATATATGCACCTATTTTATGTGCACTTACGTGTATATATGTATGTATGTGTGTGTGTGCATGGGTATATATTTGTACACATACATACATGTATGTGTATTTGCTTTTATATATGCACACATAAACACATGTATATGATATAATACACACACAAACACATATTTGCTGTTGTAATGAGCTCCTGGAACTCCCTATAATAGTGATGTTTATAAAGCTTTTGAGTACCTGAAGTAACTTTGTGAATATTGCTGAACATGACACTCATTCTAGAAATGAAGATGGGATCTTGATTCTATCAAGTCCCTGAAGATAAGCTCACGCTTTAAATATGAGCAGCCTCATGCTTAAAATGCTTGTGTTGGAGAATATAAAAGTGGAGAACAGAATCTTATGCAAATTGATTTTACTTCCACCATAGGAGAAAGCCTATAAACAAAGATGCAAAATAAAAAACTCTGAAGGGTGAAGTTTGACCCCTGACAATTTTCCTGGCTGATCTCTATTCTAGGATAAGATTCCTGACTCTCCTATATTTCATGCAAGTCTAATAAACTTGGGCTTGGAAAAGACATTAATTTAGAAAGCCCAAGGTCATACACGATATCCTGGGCCATCATCAGTCATTTTGATTTTTGTCTTTGTAAATGGACTTTGATAAGACTAGAGAAGAGGCTGATGACTTCGTGTCTTGCTTAAATCTAATTAACACATAAGTCAAGACATCACCCATATGATGTCATTGGTCCCGTTCAGGAACAAAGAATGAACAACACCTTTAAGCCTGAGATTCTACATGCATATATATATATATAGGTTATTGACAATCCACTTTATTACTAGGCCTATTCCCACAAAGAGATTGAAGAAAGGGGAAAAGAACTCACATATACAAAAATACTTGTAGCAACTTTTTTTGGTGGTTAAAAAACATGGAAACTGAAAAGATGTCTGCTAATTGGGAACTGACAGAACATATGATATATGGAAGTAATAGAAGACATCTGTACTTTTAACAAAGAATGAAAAGGCTGATTTCAGAGAACCTGAGAAAACTTTTAGGAAGTGATAGAGAGTGAATTACCAAGAAAGCAATAAAAGCAAACAACTTTGAAAGACTAAAGAACTCTTGTAAATGCCATAACTGACAGAAAGGTGATGGACTGAGTGAAAATTGAGATGTATTACATGTACTGCTCTCTCTCTGTCTGTATGTTTTTCATTCATTTCAGTCTTGTCTGACTCTCCATGACCCCATTTAGAGTAGTTTACCATATCTTTCTCCAGATCATTTTAAAGATGAGGAAACTGAGGTAAATAAGGTTGAGACTTGTCCAGGATCACAGAGCTAGTAAGTGTCTGAGACTGGATTTGAAACCAGGAAGATGAGTCTTTTTAACTTTAGGGATGTCACTCTATCCACTGTTCCACCTAGCTGTACTCATATATATGTATATGTGTGTATGTACACACATACTATATATAATATGTATACATATATACACATACATATACATACACAAGCACATATATACATACACGCATTATATATACATATGTGGAGAGATATCCACATGTCTGATGTAAGAATGCATTTTGTGTATGTATGTATGTATTACAAGAGAATTCTTTAAAGAAAAAGAAAGTCCATTTCTCACTAGAACTGGGGACTTAAATTCCTCATTCAGAATCAGTAACCTCAGAAGTACATTTCTGCTTCTTTTGCAAAGAGTGCCACCTGTCTCAGCACTCCCATTTGGGGAAATTTTTGTGATAGCACGATGTGGGACTGCCTCCTATGTGGAGTTTACAGTGAAGCCTTCTAACAGTACTTCTTGTCTGAGCCAAACTTATCATATCCAATGATAATCATAGCATAAAGGGAGAGGGAGGACTTTTGCCAATAGGTTCAACAGAACTGAGGAAACATATGCTCCCCAAGTGCAGAGCAACTCTAACTTCTCAATCCTTGCTCAAACTGTATGGAGTTATACAAATACTCTGTTAGCAAATTCAAGGACACAGAGTACAAGTTCTCCCTTTATATTATTTCACTGGGTGATCTCATCAGCTCCCATAGATGTAATTACATTGGGATAATGCAAATGATTTTCAAATCTACCTGTTCTACCCTAACCTTTCTGGTGACCTCCAATCTCACATCTCCAACTACCCTTCAGACATCTTGAACTGTATGTCCAGTAAACACCTTACATTCATCACATCCAAAACAGAATTTATTATCTTTCCTCATGTTAACCTTGACTGCTCACTATTTCTCACCTTCCACATCCAATCTATTCATGAGGTCTATTGATTTCACCTTAGCAATATTTCTTAAATATGATGCATTCTCTACTCAGACACTGTTACCATTCTGATGCAGGCCCTCATGCATGAACTACTGCAGTAGCCCACTGGTGGGTCTGCCTGCCTCAAGTCTCTCTTCACTCCAATCCATACTTCATTCAACCACCTTTGATTTTCTGTTCAATATAATAATGTTTTATTTTTCCCAATTACATGTAAAAACACATTTTAACATTCATTTAATTAAAATTTTGAGTTTCAAATTCTTTCCCTCCCTCCTTTCTCTACTCCCTCCCCTAGAGTAAGCAATTTGATACAGATGTGTAATCATGCTAATGGATGAGTACTTGCCACCATAGTAGAGGGTATAGGATCTATGACATACAAAGTTCACCAGGCAACATTAGTGGAGTATGAGAAAGTATTCCTCTCAGGATGAATAAACACCCTGAGGCAATATTTCCTCCAGAGCCATCTGGCATTGATATCTCAACTATACTACATTTGCATTCACCTGAACAAAAGTGAAATTTTGAACATTCTCTATTCCCTATAATTTCTGATATGGAGTTATCTGAAATTTTTGTACTTACTAGTATAAGATAAAGTCTCTCAAAGGTATATCTCCATGTTTTTCTTTAAAGATTTTATTAGCCAGGCCACTAGGTAGCACAGTGAATAGAGCACTGGCCCTGAAGTCAGAAGGATCTGAGTTCAAATTCAGCCTCAGACACTTTACACTTACTAGCCGGGTGACCTTGTGCGAGTCACATAACCCCAACTACCCTTATGAAAAACAAAAAAAAAATTGAAAAAAGATTTTAGAGCTTTATGCTTTCTTCTTCTTCTTCTTTTTTTGGTAAAGCAATCAGGGTTAAGTAACTTGCTCAAGGTTACATGGCCAGTTATTTCTGGGTGTGGTGCTGAGTATCTGAGCCTGGATTTGATCCAGGTCATCCCGACACTGGAGCTGGTGCTCTTACTTGCTGAGGCACCTGGCCACCCCTAAGCAATTGGGGTTAAGTAACTTGCTCAAGGTTACACGGCCAAGTGTTTCTGGGTGGGTGCTAAGTGTCTGAGCCCGGGATTCGATCTCCAGGTCATCCCGAAACTGGAGCCGGTGCTCTTACTCGCTGTGCTACCTGGCTGCCCCCGAGCTTTATGCTTTCTGAGTTAAAGTAGTTGATGTTCTAGTGATTTCAAGAGAAGTTTTGGAGTAATGAAGTTCAGTCATGTTGAAGACCTGTTTATCCTTAGTCTGTCAATATCCTCCATAAGAAATGCATTTGTGGAATTGTTTGAAATTGTGGAATTGAATCTTGTAAACTAAAGGTAAACAAACAAATTAATAAAAAAAAAAGAAATGCATTTGTCATATTCTCTCTTCCCAAACAAAAAAATGAAGACAATTTATAAATTTCTGCATTTCATTTAAATATAAAGTGGCTTGTGAGCTCATATGCCAAGTGAATACATAGTGTAATGAAAAACAGTAATATTTCTTCGACTTAAAAGTAGAGAGGGAAACATTTCTGTTATAAATGAAATTTAATGAGCAAAATTTAAATGACTGGTTGATAAAGAATGGGGCACATGCCCTTATCTCCTCTTTTTTTTGTTATCTTGTTACTTTTATTTCCCTTCTGTTCCTCCCAAACTCCAATTGTAGTAGCAATAAACCTTTTGTTTTGTTTTATTAAGAAGAAATTATCAAGTTTTGTCTACATATGTGGACTGAATGGATTATTTACATCACAAAAAATTGAATTCTTTGGTTTTCCATTGTGTATGTGCATTATTTTAACACCTGGAAGGATGAAAATATTCTTTGGAAATCTTAAAAAATATTGAATTTGATTGAAATTATCTGAGGGAAGGGGATAATATGAATGACAACTCATTCATTCCTTTTACTCAACTCCAGGCCTTTCTGATATCACTTCAAGTTCTAGCTACTGGAGTTTAGTTTGGTTTGTTAAGGATGTGGCTGACCACCTGGTGGAAACAGCCTGATTGGGAGTTGATGAGGAACCCAAAATTGCTCATCTACTTTCATATAGAAGCTTTAGCATCCTTTGTTAGAATGAATCACTCCCATGTGGTAACCTGGTGTAATGCCAAGCACAAGCAACTTCCAGGTTGGGATTACAAGCATAGCAAACTCCATTTATCCAGTGACAGATAAAGGCAAGACATTCACAGAAAACCAAAAAAACAGCATTCACTATGTGTAACTCAATAATTTAGTAAATCCTCAATTCAATCACAAAGTACTAAGATCCAAGTACTCCACCCCTGGATAGTACATTCATTTAGTCAATCACAAAGTCTTCTCTCTATTCAACTGGAGATTAGTTTCCAATGATAAATATTTGGTCAGTCACAAAGCACAAAAATCAAAGTACTCCACCCCTGAATCACAACTGAATTACAATTATCATCAGTTACCACAAAGAATCTTCTCAAAGAGGCAGTGGAGAACACAAAAGCCATCTACCCCTAAGCCACAACAAGGTTAGGATATCATCACAGCATTCGATATCCAAGGGGAGATCTTTTCTTCATGTTGACCCAAGGCAAGTTCTCAGCAATCTCTGTCCCCAGGAAGACAAAGCTTAACAAAGCCATAATATACATTGCCAGTGTCCTCATCAATTCACTCTCTGCCTTCAGAACAGTCCCAGGAACCTTGAAAACATAAGCAAGACCCTCCTCCAGGATTTCTGTAAACATACAACAAGAAAATCCTCCTTCAGGGCTTCTGAACCAACAGCAAGATTCCAGAATCTCTGCAACAACAGCACTATCCTTTACCAGCAGACGAATCTGGCAAAGTAACATCAAAACAGACAGAAAAAATACCGGCACCACAGTCATGCCTCCTCAGTTCTCAGGAGCTTTGGGTGGCAGTTCTCAAAAGTCCTGAGCAGCTCCAACTGGCCCTCAGTAATCCAGGTGGCTTTGTCTGGCAGTTCTCCCTCTCTCTCAGCAACTCTGACCCCTAACAATTCTCACTTTCTCTGCCTTGATGATGTTGCTCCCCAAAGTTCTTCTGGCCTCTCTCTGCTTCGGCCTCTCTAACTGCAGCACCAGCTCCTACCAGTTCAGCCCCCTCCCTTCACATCAACAAGTCCATACCACAAGTAGGATTCACAAGCTCTAGGTTTTAACACTTAACCTGAAAACCAAGCCAGTACAAGCAGATCTTTAAATTCCATTTCCATTACACCTGGGTTAAACCCAAGTGCCCATTTTGAGAGGAGAGACAGAGAAACAGACACAGACACAGAGAGAAAGAGACAGAGAAACAGAGTGAGAGTAAGAGAGAGAGAGAGAGAGAGAGAGAGAGAGAGAGAGAGAGAGAGAGA
>NW_027185860.1:11683550-11699967 GCF_028583685.1 Petaurus breviceps papuanus | reverse complement strand
AGAGAGAGAGAGAGAGAGAGAGAGAGAGAGAGAGAGAGAGAGAGAGAGAGAGAGAGAGAGAGAGAGAGATATATATAACACAAGATTCAGCCTGACTTCAGACTTTTGAGAAAGAAAAGTTTGATTTGTCATTCCAAATAAATAGTCAAGTTATTTGCAGTTTATTTTTAGAGGGCAAAACAACCATAATCTTTACTGTCAGGAAAATATCTTTATGTTCCTGTAAAAGAAAAAAAAGTAGTTTTGTAGTATTTTTAGCACCAAGGCTTAAATGGAGACAGGTTTCTGTGACAGGCAGAGAAAATTCAAATGCCATGACATCTAAATATGATCCTTTGGCATATTTACTGAAGATTATAACTATTCTAGCTTAGTACATGTCACATCAGACCAATGTGATATTCTTATACATTAAAAAATGTTCAAAAGCAGGAAGCTTAAAAGCCTGTGAAAGTCAAAAACATCAAGAGAACAGGGAAGAACAAAGATGGTGGAGAGACTGTCCATATTAAGACATACTGAGAAGTGAAACTAATAATGAAATAAACAGTTTTTGCTTTTGTTTTTCGAGAGATCTTCTGACCTGAAAGGAGATTAGAACTTTAAGTTTTAGCATTCAATATAGTGAAAGAATTAAATGAAAATGATGTTCAATATTGGGGGTCAAGTGGAGATCAAATCTAAGAAGAAATGTCTAATATCCAGACTGTCCCCAAAGCCTCAGTGTGTTTTTAAAGTTTTATTAGCTTAAAATTGCACAAAAACTTTTGGGAACACTTTGTATTTACTAAAATAGCAGCACTTTTCTGTGGTAGCAGAATATTGATTTTGGAACAGTTAAACCAACTGTGGCATATAAATGGAATGGAGTGCAATAATAAATGATGATAACAAAAAATTCAGGAAACATGGGAAATTTTATTTGAACTTGTGTAAAATAACTAAGAAGAACTGGGAAAAGTTTTCACAATGACTTCAATATTGTTAATAAAGGGAAAGCTCAAATCTGAGTGAATGAAATAACTAATTTTAATAAATGATAGTGAAGCATACCTTCTCTTGTCAGAGGAGCAGGAGAGATCTGAATGTTACATATATCATTGAACATGGTAGCCTTTTACTTACTGGCTTTTCTCTGGTAACAAGGGATAGTTCCATTATGAGACAGTGGGGAAAGTTTGAAGGGTATATCCAAAAACAACTATCAGATAAAGACAAAAAGTGCTTTCCAATTCTCACATTATATGATTCTACTATAAAATTTTAAAAGGTAATGATGTCTTCTGTTCCCTCTATAAAAAGTGGAGACAAAAGTATAAAGAAGAGAAGTGGTTTTCCCAGAATCTAGATCTTAAAATGTACTATATAGAATCTTAAAATATATTATTTTTCAATAAATTATTTTCTCTCCTAACACCCCCCCAAAAGCTAGCAACAACAATAACAAAATAAACAAAATCTTTCTAAGAAATATGCATAATGAAGCAAAACAAAATCCTATGCTGACCATAACCAAAAATTATATGTCTTATTCCATTCCTTAAG
The DNA here is from genome assembly GCF_028583685.1 of Petaurus breviceps papuanus. NCBI lineage: Eukaryota > Metazoa > Chordata > Mammalia > Diprotodontia > Petauridae > Petaurus > Petaurus breviceps. Next base: position 11,698,422 of record NW_027185860.1, on the reverse strand, counting down.
ACCATCAATCCTGAGTCTCATTTGTCCTCTGGACCATCCATGGTTGGTTATTGCATTGATCATAGTTCTTTCAAGTCTTTCAAAGTTGTGTATCTTTACAATGTTGTTGATATAGTATAAATTATTATCCTAGTTCTTCCCACTTCATTCTGCGTCACTTCAAACAAGTCTTCCTAGGTTTCTCTGAAACCATCCCTTTTCTCTTCTATTATGGAGCAATATTTTCCATTCCATTAATATATGACAATTTGGCCATCATTCCTCAATTAATGTGTATTCCCTTGGTTTCTCATCACAAAAAAAGAATAGCTGTCTATATTTTTGTACAGATGGCTTCTTTTACTTTTTATTTGATCTTTTCAGGGCTATGAACTTATTGGAATCACCATGCACTACTGCTGGATCAAGGAGTTGGTATGATTTAGTGACTTTTGGGGTAGAGTTCCAGAGTGATTTCTTTTGGGAACTTTAGAGTTACTTTAATTTGTATTTCTCTAATTATTGGTGTTTTGGATTTTTTTTCATGTCTATCAGTAGCTTGAATTGCACCCTTAGAAACTATCTGTTCATATCCTTTGACCATTTTTCAATAAGGGAGTAGCTCTTATTCTTACAAATTTGAATCACCTCCTTATATATCTAGGAATAAATGATCTTAGTAAGAATTTGTTGGGGTTTATTAGCATTGTCCAGGAGAAGAGTGCTTTTATTCTGAAAGAGTAATCCTACTTCTTCATATTTTATGACCCTAACAGTTACACACACACACACACACACACTTACACACATACACATCTTTACATAAAACACTTTTTTTCTTTTTGGAGGGCAATTGGGGTTAAGCAACTTGCCCAAGATCACATGGCTAGCAAGGATTACATATCTGAGGCTGGAGTTAAACTCAGGTCCTCCTGACTCCAGGGTCGGTGCTCTATTCACTGTGCCACCTAGCTGCCCCTCATGAAACACTTTTTTAAAAAGATTTATGAAGTCATGGACACTTTCTCATTTGAGCTTTAAAATAACTCTGTGAAGTAAATGCTATAGATATAATTGTCCCCATTTTACATTAAAAAACTGAAATTCAGTAGTTAAATGCACAAGGGCATTATAAACTGCTCATGGCATTATAGCTAAAATGTTTCAGAGGCAGGATTCAAAACCCAGAATTCTTCTGACTCCAAGTCTATCTCTCGTTCAACTATAGTATGCTAAAAAACAATAAATAAGGCTACCACTCTTTTTTTTTTTTAAAGCAATCGGGGTTAAGTAACTTGCTCAAGGTTACACGGCCAGTTATTTTTTGTGTGGGTGTTAAGTATCTGAGCACGGAACTGATCCCAGGTCTCCTGACTCTGGGGCCAGTGCTCTTACTCACTGCACCACCTGGCTGTCCCTTGCTACCACATTTCTTAAGAGCACCTCCCTTTGCTACAATTACATTTCCCTGGGTGGAGAGACTACCCTCTAAGTAAACAGTGTCTTATGTGGATAATTGGTTCCAAGTATATACTCTCCCATTATAAATTAATCCATTTCCATTCTGGTTTATAAATCAAATTGCTATAATTTCATTTCTAGTGGATCACTTATTCACAGATTAATCACTCTTTGAGTTAGTTAAAACCAGTACTCTCCTGAACCTGAAAAACTGATGAGCAAACCATGAAGCAGAATAATTCTACTAATGTTTGTATGAATTATAGTCTGAAATTTTCCTGCTAATCACATCTGTAAGATAACTATTCTAAAGCCTCTTTAGCTTTAAATCTATTTAAAATTGCTTGCATCTTATGTGAACATTTAATATAATGACAGTTTTTTGAGACATTGCACTTTAAGGTAGTCTTTACATTTTAAGATCATATTGATGACTTCTTCTAGATCACACACATTACAACAATGTTAAATTTATTTTATAGACAAAAAGGAAGATTTTGACTATAACTTTTACAAGAAAAGTAGCACATTTTGAAAGAGCCATGATTTCCTTCCAGTATTCTGCTAATTGTGTAGTAAAATGTACTTAGAAAAGAATCCTATTGTAGCATGTATAGTCAATCAGATTACAGTATTGTGCACAGAGAACAGAAAAAGCACCATAGAAGTCAATGTGTTGCATAGAAAAAAAATAACCTATCTCATATAAGAAGTTCCCATTTTATTCTAATCAATACTTAGAGTAATTCAAAAGATACTTGAGAAATGGTGCTGTGTACTAGAATGAGCATTGAATCTGAAGTCAGAAATGTGCTGAGATAGAGTGATTAGGAGTTAGAGGATGGAATTTCACTTATTATCTGTATTACCTGGGGCAAGTCATTTAGCCTTCCTGGGCTGGTTTTCTCAACAAAATGGAGGGGGAGACTATAGCTTCTAAATTTTGCTTCTGCTCTAAATCTATGTGATCTGAGTTCATCTGAGTTGTTCTATTACTTATCACCTGTGTGTCCTTTGGCAAGTTATTTGACTTTTCTGAGTTTCCTCCACTTTAAAGTGAATAGGCTTTATTGGATAATTAATAGATTACCTACAAAATTACTACTAGTTCTAATTTCTATGGATGGATGGATGAAAAAAAAAACATTATATTAAGTGTTTACTCTGTGTAATGCCTGTACTAAGTTGTGAGCTTACAAGCAAAAAAAGTGAAGACAGTTTTTGTCCTCAAAAAGAGATTAGTACTAACTAGGATAAACAACACACATGGGGAGTGGTAGACAGGAATGTGTATTTTGACTTGAAAAGTAATAAGAATGGTGAAGGAAACCATGGAGGAATAAATTAAGACATACTTGGCAAAAGACACTATAGATATGATTATGAAAAAGAGGGTGAGGAGGAGGAAAAAGAAGAGAAAGATGATTAGTTGACTTGTTCATTGTACTCTTTTTCTTAGTGATTTTTCTATATGCTCTTTGTGGAACAAGAAGTCTGATTAGGAATTTCACTAGCAAATTTTGTTGAAAGCTCAGAATCCTTGTCTTTTTATTTATATTTAAGGGTTGGGAGATAGAGGGAGAAGTGAGGAATGGTCCTCAGCCATGAGAACCTCTCAAGAACTGGGAAGTGGTAATTGACTATGTAATTTTAAATACCCTAACTCCCCAGATTATGAATTGTTAAGTCGATGAAGACCCAGACTCAAGTTTCTTCTTTGGGCTGTCATTGATGTACCCATCTCTCAGTGCTATTTTTCATTTACACAAAAATAAATAATAGGGCAACACAATCTTTCCTATCCTCACCTTCACAGGGATTCTGAACCTGAGATCTGTGACCTGGGTTTCAAAAAAAGAGGTTATTACACTTTGATATAATTAATTTCATTTGTAATCTTAAGTATTTTATTTTATTCATTTGAGAACATTATTCTGAGATGAGGACCATAGTCTTCACTGCAATGACAAAGGGGACAAGGACACACAAAAAAGTTAAGAGCCCCAGCTCTAGAAATGCTGAGGAAAGTAAAAATAGTTTCATTTCATGGTGGGAAATGTGACATATATCCAAGGTGAAATTATTTTTCTATCATCTATTATTGCCTCGTAACATTTATGGAATGCCAGAATTATGCTAGAATTGAGTTGAAATGAGCAACAGAGAAGGTCATTTAAGTCTTCAGAATCTGAAAAAAAGAATAGATTGAATCTGACTGCTTTGAATAGGTTGTGACTTTGGACATTTATAGAGGAACTTAGTTTAGAAAGCTGCCATTCTTTAAATTTTTTTTTTATTCCACTTTTCAGTTTTCTCTATTATTAAGTATTCATGTAACTAACATCTTTTGACAGTTCCTGCTGATGCTTTCCATTCATTTTTTTTAGAACTTCAATTCAGGTTTTCCTTTCAACTGTTCTGAATCAATAGTTTCTTTAAAGTTGGAAGCATGTGTTCATCTTCAATCTTAATAACTAGTGAGTGTTTTCCAGAACAATATCTCAGCATCTGCTATTATGCAGTTGTGTTTTCTGTTCACTATCATGATAGTAATCTAGAGAACAACTCATGATGACATCCTTAGGCTATCAATAAGTTTTCAGGGAATGAAGTATCAAAAATAGATAGGCTAAAGATGTGCAATATTTTCCCTGTCAACGCCACTCTGAATCAGCAGGCTCAGTGACATAGCAAAAAAAAATGTCACTTAGCCAAGATTTATCCTGAGATCCTACTTGAATGGTCTGACCATTTCTGCTAGCTATCATTTAGGCATTTTCTCCTCCTCTCAGCTGAATGCCTTGAGAAAGTTCTCTACAATTGGTGCCTCTACTTCCCCTAATCTCACCCTTTCCTAAATCCTCTTCAGTCTCACTTCTCACTTCAATTTCAACTGAAATTTTACTCTCCAACATTATCATTGATCCTTTTAATTGTATTTTAATTTATTTTGTTATGTATTTCCAATTACATTTTTAAAGATTTAGCATTCATCCTTTAAAATTTTAAGCTCCAAATTTTCTCCTATCCTCCCACCTTTCCCCCACTCACTGAGAAGGCAAGCAATATGATGTCAATTACGCATGTGAAGTCATGCTAAGCACATTTTCCATAGTAGCACTGCTGGGAAAAAAAAAAAAAAACAAGCTTCCTGGGGCAGCCAGGTGGCACGGTAAGAGCACCGGCCCCAGAGTCGGGAGACCTGGGATCGAATCCACGCTCAGATACTTAGCACCACACCCAGAAATAACTGGCTTATAACCTTGAGCAAGTTACTTAACCCCAATTGCTTAAAAAAAAAAAACAAGAGTACCCACATCTCTCTCTCTCTCTCTCTCTCTCTCTCTCTCTCTCTCTCTCACACACACACACACACACACATAGACACACAAAAGAAAGTGAAAAAAAGTATACTTGAATCTGCCCTCAGAGTTCTTCAGTTCTTGCAGTGGATAGAATTTTTCATAGTGAGTCCTTTGAAACTCTCTTAGATCGTTATCATTATCTGAGTAGCCAAGTCTTCTACAAATGATAACAATGTTGATTACAATGTTGTTGCTTGTATTTACAATGTTCTCCTGGTTCTATTCACTTCAATTTTCATCCGTTCATGTAATTCTTTCCAGGTTTTTGTGAAGCCCCCCTGCTCATCATTTCTTATGACACAATAGTATTCCATCATAATCATATACTACAACTTCTTCAGTCATTCCCCAATAATGGGCATCCCCCTGATTTCTATTTTTTTGCCACCACAAAAAAGAGCTGCTATAAATATTTTTGTACAAATTGGTCTCTTAGCTATCATCAGATTGTTTTCATGATTATTGTTTTGTAACATAGTTTGTAATCTGGCGTTGATAGGTCATCTTCCTTCACATTTTTAATGGACTTCTTTAATATTCTTGATCTTTTGTTCATCCAGATTAATTTTATTATTTTTACTGGTTCTATAAAATAATCCATTGCCAATTTGATTGGGATGACACTGCATAAGTAAATTAATTTGAATAGAATTGTCATGTTTATTATATTGGCTCAGCCTACCCATGAGCAATTAATATTTCTCCAATTATTTATATCTTTCTTTATTTGGGGTGGAAAGTATTTTTTAATCATCATATAATCTCTAGATTTTTCTTGGTGGCAGTTATTTTAAATGGAATTTATCTATCTCTTCCAGCTGGGTTTTGTTGGTAGTATATTAATGATTTATGTAGGTTTATTTTATATCCAGCAACTTTGCTCAAGTTGTTAATTGTTTCAACCAGCTTTTAAGTTGATTCCCTAAGATTCTCTAAGTATATGACCATATAATTTTCAAAGAGTGATAGTTTTGTTTTCTCATTGCCTATTTTAATTCCTTCAATTTCTTTTTCTTGTCTTATTGCTATAGTTGGCATTTCTAATACAATATGGAATAATGGTGATAATAGACAGTTATAGGAAGGTAAAATTTTAAGATCTTCCCTGTCCCTAGGCTTAAGTGCACCTGGAGCCTGTGGTGGGAGGCTTGTTTCTCAGGAGATATTTTGTGATTGGGCAGTGGGTCAAGAGGGTCATTACATTCTCTGAGCCAGGAGAAGGCTATATAAGCCCTGATGTGAGACTTTGTTTTGGGGTTCACTTTGAGAAGTGTTGTGTGATTTGACCAGATGTGACTCTGGGCAGCCATTGAGAGCTCCCTGGCTTTGAAAACCCAGATGTTGATGTTTCCCTCTCTGGTAACTGTGATTAGGTATGGCTACTTGAAGTATTGTCTCTCTGACCTAGGAGTTCTTGAATTTATCTAGAATATGCCTGGTAGTTTTGTTGTGGGATCTTTTTCAGGAGGTGATTGGTAGATTCTTTCTTTTTCTATCTTATCCTCTGGTTCTAGGATAATGGGGCAATTTTACTCAATAATTTCTTGAAATATGTTGTCTAAGTTCTTTCTTTGATCATGGCTTTCAGGCAGTCCAACAATCATATATATATATATAAATTTTAAACTTAAATACAGAATCAGAAAAGAAAAAAACATTTTCACACACACAAGTTTCAATACAAAATAATACATTTCAATTTCAAGGAAACCTATATATTAAATACTACATTTTTTCAAAGTTAAGCAGCTTTTCTTTGCTTCCTTGTAAGTTTTCTTTTGTCCTCTCCTGTGCACTTTTTATTGCATTTTTCTTTCCCTCACCCTCCAACCAAAAGAAGACTATAATTAAACATGGATATATTTATATATGTATATATATAGAGAAAGAGAAAGAGAGAGAAAGAAATCTATACATATACACATATATGTAAGACTGTACTATTCATATTTCCACTTGTCATCTCTTTCTCTGCAGATGGATAGCGTCTTCCTTCTTAGGTCCAAGTCTTTTCATGTCTTTGTAAATCAACTAGTTCATCATTTCCTATACCACAGCAGTATTCCAAAACAACCACATCCCATCTGAGAGAGTGTCTATTAATTTTTCCCCAAATTTTCTCCATCCCTTCTCTTCTTGCTACATTGTTTTTATTTCTACAAGAAATAAAAATGTAAAATAATCAATATTATACATTTATACTTCAACAATGCTCTCACCTTATAATATAGTTTAAGGTCTTTTACCACTGAATCTGGTTCCTTTACATTCCCACCCCCCAGTTTCTCTTAAATTCCTGACTTTTTGTTCTTCCAAATGAACTTTGCTATTATTTTTTCTTACAGTGTAAGACCAATAAGATTTTTTTTATTAATTTAATTGGGATGGCATTGAATAAACTGATCAGTTAGGTAAAGCTGTCATTTAAAAAATTATATTGGTTTGATTTATCCATGAACGATAAATATTACTCCAATTATTTAAATCTGACTTTATTTGTATGGAAAACATTTTATGTTTATGCTCATGTAGTTCTTGTGTCTATTTTGACAAGTATGCATTTTATACCATCTAGTTAATTTACATGGGCTAAAGCAATATTAAATAAGATTGGTGATACATAGTGTAGTTTCCTTATTTTTGTTTCAATTAAATATCTTTTAATTTTAACTTTGAGACCATGATTACTAACCCCTGCTCTTTTTACATAATAAATGCTACTCCAGTCCTTCATTTTATCTTTCTGTGTATCTCTCATTTTTATTGTGTTTCCAGAAAGCAATATATTGTTGAATTCAAATTTTTAATTTATTCATTTCCTTTGTTTCTTTTGTTTTACTTTTTTTCTTTATTAATTCATTTCCTTTCTATGTGTAAATTCTTCCCATTCACATTCTATGCTATAATTACTTGTTATGTATTTCCCTCCTTCCTATTTTTCCTCCCTTTCTTTCTCACCCTATTTACCCTATCCCTTCTCATTCCTCTACTTAACTTCTACCCACTACCTTGCCCTCCTATTCCTTAACCTACTTACACCTCTAATAGTCTCTTTCTTATAGTCTCCCCTGATATTCCCTTGCCCGTGATATTTAGATTGTCTTTTTCTTGTTGGCAATATTTCCTTCTTAACCTGGGAGCATTTGAAACTTGACCATAGTATTCCTATAAGTTTTCTTTCTGGGATCTTTTTCAGGCAATGATCAGTGGATTTTTATGATTTCTGCTTCACCTTCTTGTTCTAGAACTTCAGGTCAATTTTTATCTTGTAATATTGTATCAAGATTCTTTTTTTCTTGTTATTTTCAGGTATTCTGACTATTCTTATATTATTTCTCTTTGAATCACTCGCCAGATAAGTTGTTTTACTGATGAGATGTTTCACATTCTTTTATATTTTTTCATTTTTATTTTGTTTTATTTTTTGGTGCCTTATACCATCATTAGCTTCCCCTATATTTCCCCTTATTTTATTCTTTAAATTTTTAATTCTCTATTTCAAGTTGGTTTACTTTCTTTTCATAATTTTCTTCTGTTGATCTTTTTTTCTATTTTTCTCTATCTTTCTTATTTGATTTTTAAAGTCCTCTTTAAGTTCTTTCCAGAAATCATTCTGTGTTTGGGACTATTTGACATTTCTATTTGAAAAAGAGTGACTTTTTCTTAGCTCCAACATCTTCCTCTGAATATGAACTCAGATCTTCTTTATTCCAATAGTAACTGTCTGTGGATGGATTCTTTCTTACTTGCTTATTTATTTTTATTTTATTTTACTTTTGCTTTATAGCAATTATTAACATAATCAAGTTCTAGTCCTAAGGTGTGGGGAGTGATACCCCAAGCCTCAGGTCCTTCTAGCTGTTATTTTCTAAAGTTTGTCCTAGGTTTTAACCTTGGGCTCTTCCCTCCACCCCAAGCCACAGCTAGGGCCCTTGGCCTTGCTGTCCCACAAATACTCCTGCTCCCTGTGGTCTCTCTAGTGTTTGTAGACTACAGCTGTTTTCTCTGCCCGGAACTGAAACTGGGGATGCTATTATTCTCTAAGTGCCCACAGTCATCAAGGTCTCTGCCCCTCTGCTACTGCACTCACCAGGCATGTGCTAGCTCTTCCACCCCTGCAACCACAGCCTAGTATCATGTCCTGTCAGCACAGAAATGCTTAGCAACCCTTGACAGTGGAAAGGCCTTCAGTCTTCTACTCAGTCTTCCAACCCCAACATTGTGAGGTAAAAGTTTCCTAGGCTATGGTTGCTTTCTGATCCAGCTGCTCCCAGGGCTTATTTGCTTTATTTGCCTAGAGCTGTTGGTAGAACACTCAGGCTGAATCTCCATCCCTGGAGGTTGGAATCTTCTCAAGCTATTTTAGGAAGACAATTGCTTTGTCTTGACTTCTGTTTACTTCTGCTGCTCTATATTCCCTCTGAGGTGATATTCTGTCTTTTTGGGATAAGGGGGCAGGGAGGAAATTTGGAAAGCTGAGTGTTTTCTGACCTACTCTGCCATCTTCCTGAATTCTCTCAGTAGTCCAATAATTCTTAAATTATCTCTTTTTGATGTATTTTTCAGATTAGCTGTTTTTCTGATGACATAGCTCACATTTTCTTCTATTTTTTCATTCTTTTTATTTTGTTTTATTGTTTATTGGTGTCTTATGGAGGAATCATTAGCTTCCACTTGCCTGATTCTAATTTTTAAAGAATTATTTTCTTTAATTAGTTTTGTATCTCTTTTTTCCATTTAGATAATTATGTTTTCCAACATTTATTTTCATTAATGAAGTGCTATACCTCTTTTACCATTTCACCAATTCTGTTTCAAAAGTGTTATTTTCTTGAGTATTTTTGTACCTCTTTTACCAAACTGTTAGTTATCTTTTCATAATTTTCCCCCTTAGCTCTCATTTGTCTACCCAATTTTCCCTCTCCCATTCTTATTTGATTTTGAAAATCAACCTTTAGTTCTTTCCGGAATTTTTATTGGACTTGTGTCTAATTCTTTTTTTTTCTTTGATTATAACTGTTTTTACATTGTTGTCTGGGTTTGTGTCTTGATCTTCCCTGTTACCATAATAGTTTATTATGGTCAGGTTATTTTTTCTTGCTTGCTCATTCTTCTAGCCCATTTTTTAAAACTCTGAACTTTATCTTAAAGTTGGGCTCTGTTCTTGCCATTGTGGAGTGATGAGGGACATGATCCCAAGCCTGAAACTGTTTTGCATTGCTGTTTTCAGAGCTAGTTATGAGGATTTGAAAGTTTTTAGTGCTTCCAAGTTTCAGTGGTCTGGGGAGAGGTGTGACCACTGCTTTAATGGTATGGGTTGTGTTTCTTACCCAGAAAGAACCCATGATCACTTGCAGCTTCAAGTGATACTACTTGTGAAGATCCCTGCTTCATTATGACTTAAAGTGTTTTTCTCCACCTTTGAACTGTGATGGAGAAGTGGGGATCACCAGCTGTTACCCAACAGTGTCCTGTTCTGTTCTGCCAGCAAGCACAGGGGTCCCTTGTAATCTCTTTCTGCCTAGTTGCTCAAGTCCTTTTTTGTCCCTGACTTGAGAGTTCTTTAAGTCACTACTGCTGCTGCTGGTTGACTACTATGGCTTCTGCTCCTGTGTCTCAGGTCTCTCTGATCTCTTAAGTTGTCTTGGGCTAGAAGAATGCTTCACTCTGGCCTTTTGCTGACTCTGTCGCTCCAGAATTTGATTTGAGACATTATTTTAAAGTTGTTTTAAAGGGAATATGGGTACAGCTCTGCTTCTATTTTGCCATCTTGGCACTTCCTTCCCCCTGTGTTCTTTCTACTAATCTATGCCACTCATCAGGGAATGATTTCCAACAACTTTCTACTATGGTTCTGATAACAGAAGGATGAAAGAATAACTTCAGGACAGAGAAACATGTGAGGTTCATTGAAAAATCATTAAAGAAATTAAATATAGAAAATAGATTTTGATGAAAAGAATTGAGCAAGCGTGGAAATGTTTTAAAGATATAAATCTTGATGATATAAAGGTAATTTAATAATTAATACCCAATTTTGGAATAAGAAAGTGATGGCCAATTTTTTTTCTATAAAAATAAAAGTTGCGAGGCTGGGTGACCACTAGGAAGATAGTAGTGCCCTCGCTATTAATAGCAAAATCAGGAAGATGGGAAAGTTTGGAGAAAAGAAAACAATAATGAGTTCTGCTTCAGAGATGATGAGTTTGAGAGGTCTATGCTTCATCCAGTTTGAGACGTCAAAAAAGATGTGGGACAGTAGTTAAGAAGAGATACTAGTCCTGAATATACAGTCTTGGAATCATCTGCATAGAGTTGATCATTGAACCCATGGGAGATGATACTATCAGCAAATGAGAGTTCATAGAGGTAAAAGAGAAAAGTTCTCAAGTGAGACTCTTAGGACACACTCAAAGTTAGTGGGCATGACATCATTAGAACCAACAAACAAGATTGAGAAGTCATCAGAAAGGTAAGAGAAGATAGAGGAGAGAATTGTCAGAGAAACCTAGAAAGAAGATTGAGAAAAAATCATTAGATTTGGTAACTAAGAAAGATCATTGGTATCATTGGAACACTTTCAGTTGAATAAATGAAATGGGAAACTAGATTGCAGATGGCCTAGAAGAGAGGGAAAGGAAAAGAATGGAACAGATTTGTACCTACTCTTTTCCACAGCATCACTTTCTGGTTTCTAGTTTGTTTGTTTTTCTTCCCTCTTGGTTCATGCAAATGGTATAGCAAATTTCTAAATCATAGTACCACAGCACTCAAGGGGTTTATGAACCAAGACATGGTCTTACAAGTGTAAAATTTTCCTGGCGAGAGAGCAGCTGCAAACAGCGGGGGGATAAATTTGGGGTATCTGTTCATTATCTTCATAATTGTCACATAAATCTTAGCCATCTACATCCAGAGGGAACCTATGTGTCACTTTGGTTATGGTAGGAAGAACAAATTGCAAGGGCTTTTGGCATTTTCCCCTTCCTGGTGGGTCACTGAATTGTTAATATAAATATTTTCACCAGGATCAAAGAGTGATCAGAAGAAATAATTAAGTCTATTGTCTTAAAAGATTACAAATCAAGAAGTAAGATTTACTGTAGGCAGTTAGAGGTAGGAGCAAGTAGTGGCTATGTTATTATTGATAACAGAAAACATGGGGGTTGTTTTACACATGTAACTCAGGATACTACAGCAGTGAATCCACATTTTGTACTTGCTAAGTTTAAAGGCATTTAAAATGTTTTTTGCCTTTTTCCCTTCTACACTAGTAACTCTACCTTGCATTGGTTTATTAATACAACATTCTATTAATAGTATATTTCAAAATAAATATCAGTGAGACAAGTGAACAACCACAAAATGAAACAATGATGGCACAAAGATTTACAAGGAAGTGATAGTGACTCAATTCAAACCAGAAAGGTTTCCAAAGTTTTAGGATTACCAAAAGCAGCTTAATATTTGTAAGGTGTACATTGTGGATTTTTATTATTGTTGTTACATTCTTCTAGAGCAGACAAAGGATTACTATTACATTAGCTTGACTTTATGTTTCAGCGGAAATCTTTGAAGTCTTTTAAAGTGAGATCTGTGGATCTTAGGTTAAAGGCTTCATTGTTGACCAATATTGCTGGTGGTCCTGGCTACCCGGTGAGGTCTTTCTTTCAGAGCACTTCTGAACAGCAAAGTCTCTCTCCTTGACGTCCTACATCAAATTTAGATTTTGAAAATGTAAATTTCTAATATACGATATCAGTGTATTACAGCAATTGGAAAATGTTTTATATATAAAGGTCAAAGGGAAGTCTTCTGTTTAATTGTTTTGATCTATTGCTCACAATCATAGGATATGGGCAGACAGGTCAAGTACAATCTTATTATTAGGTTAGTGATGGATACTGCTTGATAATAGCTTAATATTCATGACACACAGCCTTTTTTCCCCTTCTTATTCTCACAGATTCAAAAGCTAAAAATTTTCTTTCCTGAGTGTACCCAGTTCATGCTTTCTCCTAAACATTTGCCTGTCGTTGTTTGACTACTCAGTAGCCCTGAAAATTCTCTTGTAGTAGATGCCTCATAGCTTAAAGGCATGGCTTCTAATTAACAAAATATGAAAAACAATAGGAATTGGCATTGATTCAATATCATAAGGATTATCAAGCACTATGCATAGGTATTGTCTGGGGAGGCTAAATTTTCAGTGCTAAGGGTCCCAAAGCTTATGAAGACTATGTATTGACCTTGCTACTCATACAATTTTTCTATTAGGGATACACAGTCAGACTAATTTGCATCTCAAGGCAGCTTTCTTCTCAATTTGGAAAGACAACTTGAGCATTTCACATAATATTCAAGATTTTTCTAAGTCACATATTGCAATCTACATTCTCATATGTTTGTCTTTAAAACAAACAAGTACTAAAAATGTGTTGAAAAACAAAAGCACAGAAATATACCTAGCCCATAGTAGAGGAAAATGTTCAATTGGTTCAATAAAATAATTAGCTAGCAGGATTGCACAATGAAGAAATAAACTCAGCAGGGTTCTATTAACTTTGTGGAATAAATAAAAATAGAATAATTAAAAAAACTTTAATTTGCTGTGACTAAGTCACTCTGGTTGACTGTGAACATTCAATTTCTTATTTATCAGCCTAACAATCTTCAGGGAATACAGAAAAATACCTTTCCTCAATCTTATTCCCATTAGTTTGCAGATTCATTTTTGAAATATATGATCCCCCTGTGTGATGGTTTTTACTATTTATCTTCCAAGCAATAAAAACTCCAAAGGAGGTAAAACTATTTTCACTTCACTTTGGATGACCAGATCAAAACGGAGGGATAAAATCAAAATCATTGCTCATGAACGAACATAAGTATTTTTTAAATAAAATTTCTCTCTCCCTATAAAACTGACTACAACTAAATTCAAGCTATTTATAATCCTTATGGAACCAGGTGCATTATATATGAGCAGGTACAGATAGACAATATAAGGACATTTTTTATGTGCAATCACTCACACAGAGCATACATTTCTTCTGAGGTCTAGGTCAGGATTTGAGACTCTCTTTTTTCCTTTCAAATTCTATTTCCTACTCTAGTGGAGTGTTTTTTTTCAGGGCTAATTGGAAATGTTTGGGTTTTATCTCACAGAAAAGTAAAGTTAAAGACTGTTTTCTTGTATTTTATTCCATTAGGTTTAGATCCCTTCAAATGCTTAGAAAAATAGGTTTTGCATTAACTTGGGAGAGCAGTCAATTTCTGCTTCATCTTGGTGTTTTAGAACATTCCCAGTTAAGTGTGCTTTCATGAAGGAACAGCCCTGGCCACAGAAATGGAAAAGCAAAGGAAAGGGGGAAAAGGGTTCTGCTGAAGTGAGAAACTCTCTCAACTTGAAAAGTAACTTTGCCAAAGGGACCATAGCTTTGACCATGGGAAAGGCTGTTATGCCCAAGTCAGGATCTGCCTCAGCCCACATGACTGTAATGCTGAGAAGAGAACAGATCTTACTGGGGGAGAAAAAAAATAAAGAAATAAAGAAAAAAATCATTGTTGGCAAGGAAAACCTGAACAAGATTACTCTCAGAAACCAATCTATACATAATAAAATAAAGTGAACATAAAGGTTTTATCTGACTTGTTAGAAAAACAAATAGGTAGGAATGCAAGTTTCTTTCAAGTAGGTATTGTTTCATTTGTTGTGTGTACATCCCCCAGCACCTAGTACCAAAGCTGGCACATATTAGCCATTTTAAAAATGTTTGTTGGTTGACTCAGTGCATCTGTTACATGGGGGACTGCTGCTCCTTCTTGTGTAGTTCATATTTTTGAAGTCTTGTCTGAGTTTGCATAAATAGCCATGATAAAAAGACCTCAACTCATGAATTTGGGGTACAAATTTGATAGAAAAACTTTATTTTTACTATAAGTCATGACAGGGAGATATCAGCTGATTGAGCTTTCCTTTGTCAGTCAAGTGAACTCTGAATATAATCTATGTGTGGATATCTATCTATCTATCTATCTATCTATCTATCTATCTATCTATCTAT
>NW_027185860.1:11653445-11683540 GCF_028583685.1 Petaurus breviceps papuanus | reverse complement strand
AATTTTCCTTAAAAGCATGGGAGTGAAGAGAGAGATAGACAGAGACAGAAAGATAGAGACACAAAGTGAGTCAGAGAGATAGACATCCAAAGAGAAACATACAAAGAGATCCAGAAACAGAGAAAGAGACAAAGAGGGACAGACATTATTTGTGTTCTTTGTTTTTGAAGAGGATTGATGACATCACAGGGTGATGTGACTTGCTCATGAATTGGATTTAAGTAAGACCAAGTTGTACAAAACCTTTACCTTCACTATCTCTCCAGAGTCATCGAAATTCAGTGGCAAGACAAAAGTCAAAACAAACAACAATGGTTTGGGATGCAGAGGATGACCTTGGCACCTAAGATGTCTGACTGAGCTCTAAGCATTCCACAGCACGTGATTCAGTTGCCTTCATGTTCATTGCAACAAATTATTCTCATCTGCCCATTCTGCCATAAGAAGTCTTCACACATTTGGGGTAGACTTCTCCCAATTCACTGACAGTTTTGAGGCCTTTAGGTTAACCTCAACCTGGTTTAGGCTGTCCACCAAGATGGTTGAGAGATAGTGACAGAGACACAGAGAGACATAGAGAGAAAGGCAAAATCAGGCAGAGAAAGAAATGCAGATGTCCAGTGAGAGTCCATGTAGACAGTGGTGGCTAATTGGTGCTGCAACTATAAAACCTGACAGTGATTGAAATTACCCTGAAGTTAATGCTATAGTAAAGTTAATAAGTAGTTCTGTAGCCAGAAATGTTACCTGTTAATGAGACTGGAGTAGGATGATTTGGGGTGCACTTTGCAAAGATTCCTGCTGGGCTGCTGGGAAGATAAGAATAATCTATTACCTTAACCTCTATTTCTTCCTAGCTTATAGTGCTGGCCAAAGTGGGTTCTAGACAGTTATACCTAATTCCTTTTCTTGATCTTTTCCATGGTGTGTGTGTGTGTGTGTGTGTGTGTGTGTGTGTGTGTGTGTGTGTGTGTGTGTGTGTGTGGAGAGAGAGAGAGAGAGGGAGAGAAAGAGATAGAGAAGGGGGGAGGGATGGAAAAGTATTTCAAAACTGGATTTTCAGCACCCTGAACAGGGAATACCAGGAAAAGGCAGGTTGTGAGAGGAGATTATGGGAGATGATTGGATAAGGTGTTGCATGAGAAAATGCCTTAATAATTTTGAAATTTTGCTATATGCAATAAACCATTTGGCTACAGAAACTTCATTACATATAAAATAACAATATAGATGGTGGACATTGATTTAGGACATTTTCCAGAAATGGAACCATGAAAGCATTAGAACTATAGATTAGAACTATGGACTATTCCATAATAATCATTTTGACTTTTATCAGATACTTTTTTAAAGAAGTTAATATTGACTTGTCAAATTATTTTGTCCCTCCCAATGGTTCCTGAATATACACATGGTTTCATCAGTGAAAGAATAATCAATGAAAGATTAAACTTCATCTTGGTGTAGAAATGTGACCTCTCTTAGAATCCTTAATTATCCTTTAGGTGGTCAAAGCAAGAGGAATGCTATGCTATTTCCCATGTACCTACTCTCCATATTCCCTACCCCCAATCAACTTGAATTTGAATTCTTTGGTTTGTTTATCTCAGTTCTTCACTTCTCCTTATAGACCTTATATTTCATTGCAAAGCACCATTAATTCCATTGTACATTTAAGCATACAAATGGATTACTAGAAATAAAAAATCCCCAAATCATTTTCAAACATATACTATCATTTTTGCTCTTCCTGTTGCTGCCTTATATTTGTAGAGTGTTTGGCATTTTCCCAAGTATTTTCACATGTATTACCTCATCAGATTCTTATAACATCCCTTTGAAATTAAATCGATAGAGATAGGAACTAGACCTATGATTTTATTGGTATAGGAAACTCTTGGATGAGGAAAATTCTTTTACCAGTACAGGTTAGCATCTACTTGGAACTTTATAGTCTTAGAGTTGCCTAGATCACTGAGAGATTAAATGATTTTCCCAGAGTCATGCAGGCAGAATGTGGCAGAGGTAGTTCTTAAATTCAGGTCATCTAAGCTTGAGGTCAGCTCTCTATTCACTATACCACACCATCTCTAGACAAAGGCAGAACATCTATTATTATTTCAATTTTTACTACATAATCAAAACATGTCAGAGTTGAAAGGGATATCAGAGGTCATCTAGTTTAATCTATACCTGACAAGTCAGCTTCTATGGAAAATCACTAATGGAGGAATCCCACCCATCTAAGCATTTGGATTTCATTTGGAATTGCTCTAATTCTTATGAGCTTCTTCCTTCTATCAATCCTAAACTTGCCTCTTTTCCATTTTCACACATTGAGTGGGCTAACCAGAACAAATCTAATCCATAAACTACTTAGCAGGCCTTCAAATACTTGGAAACACATCTCAGGTCACCCACAAATTTTAAAATCATATCTTTTGAGATTGAAGGCACCTTAGAGATCACACAATACAACCACCTAATTTTATCTCACTCACAATGAAAAAGTTCCTCCCCTCTGCTTTGTCTAGTATATTTCCTCCCAGTATACCGTCTCTGATTTTTGTTATGTGAGGAAAATTAATTTTAATGCTATATCATTTGGTTATTAATGTTAATCTATATCATTTCCTTTCCTGTTAAAACTTCCAAAGAGAACTATCCCATTAATTAAAGTAAAGTTGGGGTGACCTGGCCTACAAAGTGGAAACTAAGCCAGAGAGATCCTGAGTGGTTTGCTTTTTCTAGGCCAGATTGCTGGAGGCTGCTGAATCTCAAGACTAGGTCTCTTTTTAAATTGGGTCTTCCTCCCACCCACCACAATGATGAAGTAATCAGGAGGAGGAGAGTGCCTTTAACCTACCTCTTCATTAAGTGCCTACCAATCAGGTTTGCCTTTTGTTTGTCAGGGGAGGTCCCAATAATGTGTTGCCAGGAAGATGTACTGGTATTTAAAGCAGACTTGGATGGTTTCTTGAGGTCTTTAATCATTGAGAGAGATCACTGACCTTAGTTTATTGTATTTGCTAGCCTAATTAATAAATCACACCTGGAACTTTTTTTCTTTGATTTCATTTGCCAGCATTCTACAATTTGTATAAACGGGTTACTTTGCTGTTTGCTATATGTGTTCAATGTGTAACTGGTATTTGTAGGAAAGGGGTCAAAATTTAAATATAGAGCTTAGGAATTCCTTCTTCCATTTAATGATACAGTGATCAAAAGTTACATTGAATGCATTCATGCCACCTAGACCAGCAACATTTTAGTGAGCAAATAGATTAATTCTAGTCTGGTATTCCCTGTCTTTGAGGAAAATAAAATGACACCTTCTAGACCCATCTTCTTGATTCTCAGTTGGCAGGAATGAAAGGCTCCATTGGAGAAAGATGAGAAGAAAAGAGACTGGAGATGACTATTTTGCCTCCCTTCAAACTACCCAGCAGCCCTCACTACATGTGGGGACAACTCTATGCTATATATGATGTGTACACATTTATTACACACATTATATACAATGTATTGCACATCTACTGAAAACTTGATTTTACTTATATTTCTTACAGAATGATATTTAGTGTAAAGGTCTACTTTGTATGCCATCTAAGAGGATTTAGTTACTTAATGACTCAAGACATCTTTTCTGAAAGGCCATCCCATGGCATGGATTGTGAAGATAAGGCTCCAGAGTGCTCAGATTAAAATGCATATTCATAATGTGTATGTATGTATCTATGACCATGACAACTCAATTATTACAGTTCTTTTTTTATAAAACTTTTCCAGTTTCAAGATCAGGAAAGCAAAAGGCAGCTTAAAAAATCAAGTGATCTTCAAAATGTTCTGCTATAATCATTAACATTTATATTATAATTTCATATGTTAGAATTGGCTCCTTTCTTAATGTGTAAGCTAACTGTGACACCTTCAATTGCTTAAAGTAAACCACTCTAAACTAAATATGGAATGTGTCCTTGCTACAAAACAAGAGGTGAACTCATATTTCAGTTTCATACTGCCTACAGTGACAGATGTGATTAAAAAGGAAATGTCATTCAAAATGGAATTTAATTCCAAATTGGAAGTATAGTTCTCACTTCTAACTTTCTATTATAGAAACCCTGAAGTTCTAGGGGAAGTGCCATCATCCCTATTCTTTACAATGATGGGAAAAGACTATACATTGATAATCCTAAACCACAAATGAATTTCTTATCTCCACCAAACAAAGTTAGGAGGAAAGTGAGTTATTTTCAACCAAAGCACATATCCATTTCAGTAAAGTTCAGTCACTTAGAGATGACTATAAATAGAAAAGACAGTTTATCTAGCACAAAATGTGTCTAAACTTTAGAACGATTGTATAATTCTAAAATTTAGGAATTACAATTAAAAATGAATAAATGAGAAGTTTCTACTTTCCCTACTCTTGTGTGATAATTAGAAAGACCAAAGGAAAATCCCAAGGTATTCAAAGCAAGACAAGGGAGTCAAAGAAGGAAATCAGTGTTATCCATAAATCGAAGAAGTAGAAATGTTTATAGGATACACAAAAAGAGGAATTTAGACTTACTGCTAATAATAGTTGGAGTTTTGGCAAGTGAAGACTGAGATGTAGTGTAATCATAAATATAACAAATAATGAAAAGTAATGGTACTTATAAGTAATGGTCCTTATAATATATATATATATTTGGAGGTATGGAATTCTATTTGTAATTCTCAAACTATTTGAGTATTAAAGAAAGGGCTGCTAGAAGATAAAGGATTTTAAAGATTCCTAGCTGATAGAAAATCACCTCCAAATGACTACATATTTAGTCTATGAACCTTCAGTTCTAAGCAAATGGGATTTCCTTATCAATTAGACCATTCCACTTTGCTCTTTGACATTCCAGCTGTGTTGACTGAAAATTACTCAAACTACTTGAACTTTTCAACCAATACTCATTTACCCACTTGGACTTAACAGAAAATGAGGACATCACATTTTTTAACCTTTTTTTTTTAACTTTTTAAAACTTTTTTAACCTTTGCCACTGATGACTATTCCTCCCTTTTCTTCATACCAGACTGATGGGCAGGGGTATAGCAAGTGATACATGCATCTTACTCTGTCACTGTCAAATGCCTATCATTGCCAAATCATTCAACAGCTCTTCTCATTTTCAGTTTCTACAAACTAATCTGTACCACCAAATCCCACTCCTTGTTTGCTGTTATTTACCAATATGCATCATTTTCCCAACTTATATTTTCATTTTAGTACCACAAGTCACAGAATTTTAGCTAGAAGAGACTTCATTAGCCATCTAAGTCTAACCAATTGCCAAAAGGAATGACCTAACAAACAAATGGTCATCTGGACTTGGTTTGAGGACCTCCAAAGAAAAGAAATATACGGTACCACCTCTTGAGACATCCCATTCTGCCTTTTGACAATATGCTAATTTTTAGGAAGTTCTTCCTGATATCAAGAATAAATTTACTTCTTCATATTTTCTACCCCTTGTTCTTAGCTCTGCTTCTTGGTGTTAGACAGAACAAGTCTTAAATATGAAATTCTTTTAAATACTTGATGATCACCCTCACACTTCCACCACCTAATATTTTATCTTTTCTAAGCTAAAAGTTTCCAATTCAATCAGCCTATCCAAATATACCATGAACACAAGATCCTTCGCCATACTAATTAATTGTATAGGAATCTTCCGCACACTAATCAAGGTCCTTCTTAAACTATGAAACCCAGAACTGAACATAATATTCCAGATACAGTCTGAGCACAGTTTTATTCCAAAACTGTCATTTAATGCTACCCATAAGCATGCTAGCTTTTTTGATTACTAGCTCATACTACTGACATATTCAGGTGGTAGTCTACTAAAATCCCCATTTTTTTCCCTAGGCAACATTCACATCTCTCCAATCCTGTGGATTTACATTTATCTCTATTGAATTGTACTTTATTAGAGTTAGACTAGTGCTCCAGATAGATTAATTTTTTTTCAGAACTTATTTATTAATTTTTTGTTTCAACATTCATTTCCACAGAATTTTGGTTCCAAATTTAAGATGGAATACATAGTGATTACCCCTTCCCCCAGTCTGCCCTCCCTTCTATTCCTCCCTCTATCCAGCCATTAGCACCTACAGGGGTAGGAGATTCTTGGTTTTAATCCTAGCTCCTTTGACCTACAGAATATTACATGCCAAGTTCTGATCCCTTAATGTAGAAGCTCCCAGATCTTGTGTTATCCTGATTGTGTTTTCACAACACTTGGATTGTTTCTTTCTCACTGATTGTAATATTTTCCTCTTGACCTAGGAACTCTGGAATTTGACTACAGTATTCATAGAGTTTTTTTTGGGGATCTTTTTCAAGAGGAAATTGATGGATTATTTCCATTTCTATTTTACCAGGTGATTCTAGTATATCAGATCAATTTTCCTTGATAATTTCTTGAAAGATGATGTCTAGGCTCTTCTTTTTTTGATCATGACTTTCAGGTCGTCCAATAACTTTTAAATTATCTCTCCTGGATCTGTTTTCCAGGCCAATGGTTTTTACAGTGAGATACTTCACATTGTCTTCTATGTTTTTCATTCCTTTTTCTGTTTTATAATATCTTGATTTCTCATAAAGTCATTAGCTTCTATTCACTCCATTCTAATTTTGAAGGAATTATTTTCTTCAGTGAGCTTCTGGACTTCCTTTTCCATTTGGCCAATTCTGCTTTTTAAGGCATTCTTCTCCTCACTGGCTTTTTGGACCTCTTTTTTTCATTTGAGTTAGTCTATTTTTAAGGTGTTATTTTCTTCAGTATTCTTTTGGGTCTCCTTTAGCAAGCTGTTGACTCCTTTTTCATGATTTTCTTGCATCACTTTCATTTCTCTTCCCAATTTTTCCTCTACTTCTCTTACTTGATTTTCAAAATCCTTTTTGAGCTCCTCCATGGCCTGTGACCAATTTCTATTTTTGGAGGGTTTTGAAGCAGGGATTTTGACTCTATTGTCTTCTTCTGGTTATATAGTTTATTCTTTTTGTCCCCAAAGCAAAACTCTATAGTTTGATTTTTTCCCTCTGTTTGCTCATTTTTCCAGCAAATTATTTGACTTTTGAGCTCTTTGCCAAGGTAGAACTCTGCTTTCACAGTGGAGAGTGCTTGGTCCTAAGTTTCTGGAGTTTTGTGCAGCTGTTGTCAGAACTTCTTCTAGGCACCTGCAAATTTTGAGTTCTAAGGTGACATGATCAAAGGAAAGTTGTTTACTCCTCTCCTGGCCTGTGTTCTGGTCTATGAGTGACCACCAGCACTCTTTTCTGCCTTGGAGCTGTGAGGAGGATGCCCTTTCCAAAGCCACCACAAACTCTGCCATGCCAGTGCTCCTCCTCATCCCAGGACCACCACCCAATGCAGCCATGCAGATTCAAGCAGGGCAAAGCAAGAGCATCCTGCCTCAGCACCAGCAAAGCGATCTCTCCAGTTGCCCTGTGATTAGCTGCTTGATCCCCCACCATCTGTGGGCCTGCAGCTCCAGAAGAAACCACTGCTATTGCTGCTGCTGTTCCCTCCCCATGGGTGGGGTTGGACCACTCTTTTCTTTCACCCAGGTCAAACAGAGTTTCCCCACTGACTTTTTACTTTGTCTTTGGTGTTTGTGGGTTGAAAAGTCTGGGGGAGCCACCATAGCTGCCAGTGATTCAGTCCCCTGAGGCCTGCTGTGGCCTGGTCTGTGCCATCATGGCCCATATGGGACTGTCATATGCTCCCAACCCAGAACAATAGACCTTTCTTGTTGGCCTACCAGGCTGTCTTCAGATGGAGGTATGTTTCACTCTGTCATTTTGTGGGTTCTAGAATTTGTTTAAAGTCATTTTTACAGGTATTTGGAGGAGTCTTTTGGGAAGAGCTCAAGCAAGTTCCTGCTTTCACTCTGCCATCTTGTCTCTGCCCCTGGTCAAAAATGTTTAAATATTCTAATTATATCATTCATTGTGTTAGTTAACCTCCCCCCACCCCCACCCCTACCCCCAACTTATGCTATGTCTATTCCAGTCATTGACTTAAACAAATATTAACAACACTGAACCAAGCAAAAATTCCTGGAAATTCCCCTGGAGACTTCCTGCCAAGTGTCCATACAACTTCCCTTTGAGTTCAATCATTTATCCTGATTCAAACCCATTTTGTATTTGTATTTCTGTCTAGTGCACTTATCCTCATCTCTTTCGCAAGAATATTATGATTTTTTTACATAAAATTCTTTGCTAAACTTCAAATATACTAAAACTAAAGTGTTCTTGTATTCTATTAGTAGTTTAGTAATTTTTTTAAAAATAGAAATGATTATTCTACCATAATCAGTCTTTGATGAAGTCATGCTGAATTTTTGTAATCACTTGTAATCACATTTACTTACTACCATTTTCATTATCGACTCTAAAAACTTACCCAAATAACAAAGTCAAACTCAGTGGCCTATAGTTTGAATTTTTTTCTTCACTTTAAAAAAAAATTGAACATATCAGCCCTTCTCCAAATCTACAATAATGTCTCACTTTCCACAATCATTCATATATCAATGAAAATGTTTTTTTATTGCATTATTCAATTCTTTCAGTAACCAAAGAAATCATTTATCTAAGCCAGTGACCTGAATTCAGCTAGCTCCTCATTTTTCTTGAATTTCAGCTTTCGGTTAACCAATTTTTTTTTTTTTTACCATCTCCAGGAAGATTACCTTCACTTTCCTGAGAAAATGAAACCAAATTAAAACAGATCAGTTCTGCCTGCTCTCTGTTGTCTATTATCATAATTTTAACCTCAAGTAGCAACTCTATCCTTTCTTCTATTGTCCTTTTCCTCTTATATGTATATATATTTAAAGAATCCCTTTTTTGCTGACCCTACCGATTCCAACTCATTCTGAGCATTCCACTGTTAAAGGACCATGCAATATGATAATATTCATCCTTTGGTATCTATTCTTATTTTCATATATTAAAATATGATATCTTTGTAAATATAATTTTAAAAGTCTGGGTAATTTGATGAAGACTCAGTATCCTTGAGGACTTCAATATTAGTGTTAATTAATAACAATAATAATCCCATTAAACAAGCTTGTTTCTTAATTTATAACTCTCAACTGACCTCATATCAAAAGACAACCTTCCATCCCCCATCTTAGCCATAAATGAATATAACAAAAGCCTAGACTTCACAAACTTTCAGAATTGCAACACAGGTTCTCTTAATTCATTTCCTATCCTGTTACTTCTCTCACTTTTTTCATTCTATAGACTTCTTTTCTAATTTTAATGTGACCTTACCGTCTTTGAACCATTTCAGTCCATCTTCTCCACACTGACCTCCCTTTGCCTCCATGCCCTTCCTTGACTTCATGGTCACCCACTTCAATGACTCACTAGTTATCAGACAAGAATCTCTTATTGTACTGATTTTTCACGGCTCTCAGTCATAGAACCTTCAACTCAGGATAACTCCCAGCATTCAGTTTTCATATGCCTAGGCTGCCGAACATTATTGAATAAAATAACAAAATTAAGATGGATTCATATTCCACAAATCAGCATTACTTGACCTCACCTGAGTCTTCAGCATTACTTGACAATGCTTCCACTTTACCTTGATTTAGACTACTCAAATTATTTGCTTCTCCTCTTTAATACCAACCTTTTCCTCAACCCCTGCTCACTTAGAGCAGATGACCTAACTATACTTCATGGAAAAATTGAGGATATCCTATATGAGCTGCTTTAGAGCACTCTTCTACTCCACATCAAATGCCTTTCCACTGTCATTTGTAATACTCATTTTTTCATCAATTGCCCAGAATATATTGCCTTCATATAAATTCCCTTTCTTTATAATTTATATTTAAATTTATAAATTCCCTTTCTTTTTTTTTTAAAACACAGCTATGGCACAATCTTCTTAATGAAATCTTTCCTGACCCTCTGAAATGCTGGTGCCCTTTCCCTACAAATTAACTTGTTTTAAACAACTTTATGTGTGTTACTGAACTTTATTTTTGTGTTTTGTGTATTTTTTATATACTTGTCTTTCTCATTAGGATGTAAATTCACGATGAACAAGAATTGTTTCATTCAGGGAGAAAGTGTTAACTCAAGGGAAACAGAAACCTTTTGTGCAGGAAGGAACTTGGACATTCTACAAGGTGAAGGTGGAGGTGAAGACAGAATTTGCTCCAGATATGGGAGACATCTGTGCTAAAGAATGGAAGTGGGAGAAGGAATTGGTAAAGGAAAGGGTGAATACATGACCAGATGATCTTTTAAGCCATGACCAACTCTAAATCCTAAAATAAATAGTATTGTCAATCCAAGTTTCCAACTCAGACCTTCTATGAAACTTCACTGCTCTTAATGAAGTAGTTTGATGTCCAGGTAGTCCTGCATTCTCTGGACATCTCAATGATACTCAAAGAAGGCTGCACAGGAATTAAAGCTGCTGTTACTAACATTGAGATATATGGATTGCAGTTTAAAAGTCATCTGCTTTGAGGCAGGAGTTAAATCCATGAGAGTACATGATATTGTAAAGGGAGAAATATTATGACAGCCTGAAATATATAATCAATGAGAATCTCTAAAGAAAGATGAGAGCATAATAAATCATGTAGGAATGAATGAAGAAGAAGAAGAAGAAGAAAAGGTGAGCTTCTCACATGGCAAAGGGGGTGAATCATGAGTGTACCACCTGGTGATATCAGGAAAAATCAAGAATGGCATCTAGCATGAAGGGTGAACCCCTGTAGCAAGTCTCTGACAGGAGATGGAAAAGAGTCAAATCAAATTAGAAGGCATGAATAAATTGGAATATGCTTCATTACAGGTAACTTCCAAATCAAAGAGATCACAAATACAGGTGAATATTTCAGTAGCTGTAAGAGAACCCCATTCCTCTGGATTGACCAAGATGAGATACGAATTTAAGTTGGGACAGGAAAAAAATCTTAAGGCATTATCTCTATCTATATTTTGAATAATTTGGTCATTGTTGGACGATTCAGACACAATAAATTTTTAAATGTTCCTAAATTTGGGATACCAGTTTTCTAGTATATTCTTTGTGGTTTCAGCTTTCACATAAACACATACATACATACACACACATACATACACAGATATGTATGCATATATGTATTATATATGTATATATATTCAATGTGTACATAAGAAATACATTGCTAGAAGGGACTCTTGAAAGTGATAATTTGCTCTACTAAAAGTTTTTTTTTAACATTCGACAACAGATAACAGGCACAATAGTATTAGGGATTCACATCTCTAGGTCAGTTATGTAATTTCCTGGAGGATATCTTTTGGGCAAGTCTATTTATTCCCTTCTCATACTTAAATCAAAGATGTTCTTGGTCATATGTAGGCTATTATTATAAAGACTGTGCAAAACTAAGAAAATAGAACTATGAGTTTATAATTTAATATTTTTGTCGACTTTTGGGGAGGTTTACAAACATCTGTTAACATACCCATAATTTCCAAAAAGATTTGGTATCCTTTCTTTCAAACATTTTAAATGAATGAATAAATGAACACATGAATGTAACAGCATTTAGTAAGAGTTTAACAATGTGCCTGTCACCGACTTGAGAATCAAATCCTCAAAGTTCCAAATGTACATTGCATTCATACTTCTTCTGTATATATTTAGTTTAATTTAATTTTTCTTGCCTTTTTTTAAAGGGGCATTTGTACTTTTCATGCAGCTTATCATGGACTGTGAAGTTAATTCAAAATGTGATGTCTCCACTGTCATTAAAGGAGCTCATTATATTAACTTTGAGACATATTTTGCATTTTTCACTAGGATTTTTTGTTCTCCTTTTATTTGTTTTCTTAATGATTTCAGTATGATCCACCTTAATTGGGTTCCATTTGCTTCAATCTAGCTGCTTTATCTGTCTGTGTTCTCCATAGTGCCAATTTTTATCTTCCCAATGATATATAGGACAATGATGTTAGGGTTCAAGGGTGATGTACTACTTGATGGAACTTCATCCTTGAATCCCCTTAGGACGTCTTTGTTTAGTTCAATTTCTCTCCAAGCTTTCTTTAAATTAGCTCTACTCTACTGATTTTCTTTGCTTTATGACATGATATTGCTCATAATTATCCATCATCCTTTCTCATAAGATTTCACAAATGAGTGCATATTCTCACCCTCACCTCCACATATACCACATGAATATACCACAATGAATACAGAAGAGGGAAAGGATTCAAGCGCTAAAATTGCAGATGCCATCACTATACATCTCTGCCCATTTGAGATCTGTTTACACAGGTTTGAGGCCACATGCATGGAAGGGGTGTGTTGATGGCATGTTTAACATCCAGGTCTCTGGGGGAAATAAAGTGGGCTAGACACACATTTAAATTTAATCATTATTAACATTTTCTTAAAGTGATTTACACTTTATTAATAAATAACTTAATAAAGAACACTTTATTAAATCTAGACAATCAACCAAAAAATAGATCAAGATCTGATTTGGATTATTTGCTAATGTTCAATTAGCAACACTCAGAGCAAAAATTTAACAATTGGCTATCTAGAGTCAGTTTGAGCTAGCTCAAGCACACCCATCTCTATCTCTATGTCACATTGATGGATAGGAAGAGAACTTTTGTCAAGATTTCAGAGACTTAAGGTCAGCTTAGGGGAAGATATATATCTTCACACACACACACACACACACATATATATATATATAAATTATTTTTATAATTATTGACTGAAGTAATCATATATTTTTTTTTAACATAATGATCCTGTACTACTTATTCTAAAAACAGAATTTTATGGATGGAAGAAACTTTAGTGATCACCTAGCCCAACCACCAGATTTTACATATAAGAAAACTAAAGCCTAGAAAAATTAAATAATTTATTCAAGTCTCATGTCCTGTTATTGGCTGAGACCTCTGATTTCTTGACCCCTGCTTGACTACTCTTTCCACAGAACCATAATACTTCTCATATCAGTTAGTGAGTCAATAAGCAATTAAGTCAATTAAGTGTCTACGTTATGCCATTTACTGTACTACCGGTAAGTATTGTTATACAAAGAAAGGCAAAAGATAAATTCTACTCCCGAGGAGCTAGTAGTCTAATGGCGGAAACAACATGCAAATAACTGTACAACCAATCTATAAACAAGATTAATGGGAAACAATCAACTTAGGGAAGGCATGAGAATTAAGGGGCAAATCAGGTTCTAGAATAACTAAGGCACTAGAATCATGGAAGAAGGGGATATCACAGGTACAAATCAAAATTATTTATACATTTTTTAAATGGAAGATTTCTCAGAAGTTCTGGGTTCACATCCTGACATATGCCAATCTTGGGCAAATTAACTCTGTGATTCAGTGTCTTCATCAATAAAACGAGATGATAGAACTATATGACCTCCCACTTCTTTCTAAATCTACTTTGATTTAGCTTTCAGCTAAAATATTAGGATCGTGAATTTCAGTGAGGTTGAGTGGCTCTATAGGTCCATGGGGGAAACAAAAGTGAAAAAGATACAGTGCCTGACCTTAATGTGTTCAGCATCTGAGAAAGATGCAGAAATAAATATAATTTAAAGTAGCATATGGAAGTTCACTAGGGAGACAAAATAATATAAAAGGAATAAAAGATCAGTTCTGTCTGGGGGTAGGAATTCAGTCACCATCAAATTTGGAGCAGCTCTTTCTACCTACAGTGATAGGCAATAAAGAACACTGAGAACAAAGGAGCAGGAGAAAATCATGTGATATTTTAAAGAAGTGGCAACCTGTCTATTTTGACTAGAATTTAAAGTCTATTATGAAATGAAGCTGAAATGCTAGATTATAGTTATGATTGTAGAGGGACATGAAGGGAAGAAGAGAAGGAAGAGAATGTGGAAGAGGAGAGAAAAGGGAAGAAAGGTGAAAGGGAGATAGACTGATAAACAGACAAACTAGTTCGTTCTAGAATGAGGAATTTTTTATGAGTGATCACTGTTGCAAAGGGAAGTAAAACATTATATATAGCTAGAAGGCACAATTAATAAAATGGCCAAAAAGCAATGGCAATTTTATTTCACCTTAGTGACTGATAGTGATTTATCTAAATTAAGCTAGATATGAGTATATACACTACACATGTACACACGTCCATGCATAATTTTATACATATTTGAATGGCAAAATGTACATTTGTGTTTATAATATAAAACCAAGGAATGTTTTTTGAGTATTTGACAAACCAGAATTTTTTTTGGTACTTAACCAATATTGCTTAGTGTCATTTTTTTTAATGATATGAAAAAAACCAGTATCATAAGTTCTTTGATGATAGGGGTCATGTTTGAATTTTATCTCCAGTACCTTATACAAGAGTTCAATTTATCTTCCCTGATGATGGTGGTGATGATAATATTGATCTTAAAAAGAAATTAAACAAAACACAATACATTTTTGCACTGAACAGACAGGGAGTTCTTTTTGAGGTAGAGCTGAACAGTTGTATTCTTTGCCTCAATCTCATTGTTTCTTTAAAGTTTTCAACACTTAGAAGTCTTTTCTCTTATAATATGGAAGGAAATACCTATATGATTCTTAAAACCTCTTTTTTAAAAAATGGTTCTCCAGGGGCAGAACCAAGATGGCAGACTAGAAATAGGACTTCCCCACAGCTCCAGCTTCCACCTCCTCCAATACATGTAAAAAAATGACTCTAAACAAATTTTAGAGCTACAGAACCCACAAAGTGACAGAGAGAAACAAATATCTCACTAAAGGCAGCCTGGCAGGCTGATAGGAAAGGACTATTGTGCCAAGTTGGGAGCCAAGTCCAGCCCCACATGAGCCATGTGGTTCTGGACCTAGGGCAGCCCTGAGCAGTAGCAGCCTGAGCATACTTCAGGAGAGTGAAGCACCAGCAGCTTCCCTGGTTTCCTGACTTCTCAACCCATAAAAGTCAAAGACAAAGTAAAAGGTCACTGTGGAACTCTGTTGGAATAGGGGCGGATGGAAGAGCGGTGTCCAGCCCTTACCCCCAGGGTGAGAAGCAGTGGAGGCATGGTAGGTGCACTCCATGGATGCCTTAGGAACTCCTGGCCTGCAGATAGTAGGGGGACCAAGCATCCATTCAGAGAATAATCACACTTGCTTTGACCTGCTTGCATCTGGATCATGGTCTTAGGTGGAGATCCTGGGGTGTGTGGCCAAGTGCCAGAGCTTGTGGGGGCTGCAGAGAGGAAGACCTCCTAATTGCTCTGGCAGCTGAGAAAATCCCAGTGGTTTGGGACAAAGCTCTCTTCATTATGAAAGCAGAGTTTTACCATGGCAAAGAGTTCAAAAGTCAAGTAATTGACTGGCAACATGAGCAAGCATAAGAAACTCAATCCCACAATAAATTCCTTATTCAGGGACAAAAAGGATAAAAGCATGTAACAGGAGGAAGACAACAAAGTCAGAACTCCCACACCAAAAGCTTCCAGGAAAAATATGAATTGGTTACAGGCCATAGAGGAGCTTAAAAGGATTCTGAAAACCAAGTAAGAGAAGTGGAGGAAAAATTGGGAAGAGAAATGAGAATGAGGCAAGAAAATCAAGAAAAGTGAGTCAACAGTCTGACTGAAGAAAATAACAACTTAAAAAATAGAGTAACTCAAAAGGCAAAAGAGGCCCAAAAAGCGAAGGAGAAGAATGCCTTAAGAAGCTGAATTGAACAGATGGAAAAAGAATTTCAAAAACTCGCTGAAGAGAAAAGAAATTTGAGCAAAATTGCCCTGATATTCTAGAACCAGAGGGCAAAATAGAAATGAAAATATTCATTAACTGATCACCTCTTGGAAAAGATCCCAAAAAGGAACCTTTTAGGAATATTATAGCAAAATTCCAAAGTTCCCATATTACAAGCAGTCAGGAAGAAACAATTTGAGTATTGTGGAAACACAATCAGGATAAGACAAGACCTAGCAGTTTCTAAACTAAGGGACTGAAGGGCTTAGAATATGATATTCTTTTTTTTTTAAGCAATTGGGGTTAAGTAACTTGCTCAAAGTTACACAGCCAGTTATTATTTCTGGGTGTGGTGCTGAGTATCTGAGCCCGGATTTGATCCAGGTCATCCCGACACTGGAGCCGATGCTCTTACTCGCTGAGCCACCTGGCCGCCCCTAAGCAATTGGGGTTAAGTAACTTGCTCAAGGTTACACGGCCAGGTGTTTCTGGGTGGGTGCTAAGTGTCTGAGCCCGGGATTCGATCTCCAGGTCTTCTCAACACTGGAGCTGGTGCTCTTACTCGATGTGCTACCTGGCCGCCCCTAGAATATGATATTCTGGAGGTCAAAGGAGCTAGGATTAAAACCAAGAATCACCTACCCAGCAAAACTGATTATAATGCTTCAGGGGAAATTATGGTCATTCAATGAAATACAGGATTTTCAAGCATCCTTAATGAAAAAAAAAACAGAGCTGAACAGAAAATTTGACTTTCAAATACAAGAAGCAAAAGAAGCATGAGAAGGGCAACAGTGAAAAGAAATCATAAGGAACTTTTAAAGTTGAACTATTTGCATTCCTGCTTGGAAAAATGATCATTGTAACTCATGATACTTTTCTCAGTATGAGGACAGTTGAAGGGAATACATGTATATATGTATACATACATATATGTATGTATAGGAGGCTATAGGTGTGTATAAATATATATGTGAGGGTGTGCATATGTATGTTCATGTACACATAGACAGAGAGCACAGGACAAGTTGAATACGAAGGGATGATATCTAAAAAATAAAATTAAGAAGTAAGAAAGGAATATGTTGGGAGGAGAAAGGGAGAGAGAGATTAGGGTAAATCACCTCATACAAAAGAGGAAAGAGAAAACTGTTACAATGGAGGGGAAGAGCTGAAAGGTAAAAGAGAATGGATCAACCTTACTTTCATTGAGTTTGGCTTAAGGAGGGAATAACATACACACTAAATTGGGTATCTTACCCTACAGGAAAATAGGGGCCAAGGGGATAAGAGGAGGGATGATAGAAGGGAGGGCAGATTGGGGGAGAGGGTAGTTAGAAGCAAACACTTTTGAAAAGGCACAGGCTCAAAGGAGAAAATAGAATATGTGAGGGGCAGGATAGGATGGAAGGAAATATAGTGAGTCTCTCACAATTTACCTACTATGCAAAGTTTTGCATAACTACAAACTATATTGAAATGTTTATCTTCTCAGTGGGGGTGAGTGAGGAGGGAATAAAGTAGGAAAAAATCTGGAACCCAAACTTTTAAAAACAAATGTGTATAAAAAAATGGTTCTGCAGAGGCCCTGAAGACTACCCTAGGTGGTTGAGAGTCCTGAAAGACAACTCTGGGGGGCACAGAGGCCCAGACGAGGCCTGATCAACATGATGGCAGGTTCACCCATCAACCACAAGGGCCACTGCCAGGCCTAATACTGCAGGACTGGGACTGGACAGAGCAGGGTAAGAGTCAAATGCCCCATGGCAGGGGCAGCAGCTACTCCTGGGACTACCAATCCACAGCCTAGAAATTTTAAAAGCCCCTGTCTGGACTTCCAGGGACCAGGATGGCAGAGTGAACCCCTGCAGCTCTAATCCCTTACTCTGACCCTGAAAACATAGTAATTATTGCCCCATGGAAAATTTTAAACAGTAAAGGCTTGGGAACGCTAGAGGAAGGACATAGCTAGGACCCTGCCTCAAAATGGGTAAAAAGCAGATTTCAAAGACTAAGACTCTGAAGTCCTACTGTTGTGAGAGGGAGGAACAAAATTCAGAGGGAGACAGGGTTGACTCCACACACACAGTTGAAGCCTAAACAGGGAGCTGGTCTCAAGCACAAGAAGCATTCTTAGATGAACTCAAAAAGAACTTTGAAAACCAAATTAGAGAGATAGTAAATAAAATGAATAACTCTTTTAAAATAAAAATTTAAAAATTAGAAAAAGATTACAATGAAGAAAACAGCTCCTTAAAAAGAAAAATGTGTGATATGGTAAAGGAGCTCCAAAAACTAACTGAGGAAAATAATTCACTAAAAACTAGTCTCAACCATATTGAAGCGAATAGCTCTATGACGAACCAAGAATCAGTCAAACAAAACATCAAGAATGAAAAATTAGAAAAGAGTTAAATATCTCAATGGAAAAATAACTGACCTGGAAAACAGATCCAGGAGAGATAATCTGAGAATTATAGGCCTACCAGAAAATAATGATGAAAAAATTAGCCTGGACAACATCTTCCAAGAGTTCATCAAGGAAAACTGCCCTGAGATACTAGAACCAGAGGGTAAAATAGAAGTCTAGAGAATCCATGGGCCACCTACCTAAAAGAGATCCCAAATTGGAAAGTCCTCAAAATGTTGTGGCCAAACTCCAGAACTACCAGGCAAAGGAGAAAATACTACAAGGGGCCAGAAAGATACAATTCAAATATCACAGAACCACAGTGAGGATAGCACAAGATCTGGCAGCTGTTTCACTGAAAGATCGGAGGAACTGGAATATAATTTTTCACAAGGCAAAAGAGCTCAGGTTACAACCAAGGATCACCTATCCAGAAAAACTGAACATATTCTTCCAGGCAAGGAGATGGTCATTCAACAATATAACAGATTTCCGGACCATCCTGATGAAAAAGCCAAAGCTCAATGGAAAATTCAACCTCCAATTACAAGACACAAGAGAGACATAGAAAGGTAAACAAGGAAAACACACACACACTCACACACAAACACACACACAAACACACCCTGTTATTTAATAAGAACAAACTGTTTATAGATAAATACTGGGTATGGGTATAAATTACACAAAATGATGATAAAAAAAACCTTATTAAGGGCTGCAAAGGGACTGCAATGGAAGAAGAGGAAAGAATGAAGGGCAAAAGGGTAAATTATTAAGAGGCATAAAAACAATATAGAAGAGGGAAAGAGGGAAGGGAGATGAGCATTATATGAGCTTTTTCCTCACTGGTTCTTGTGAAAGGAGGGAATAACACAATCAGTTAAGTATAGGACTCTATCAAGAAGAGACACAAAACATATCATAATAGAGGGAAAGAAGGGAGGGGGAAGAGCTTTGCATGAGATTTGTTCTTGTCAATCTTGGTTCAAAGAAGAAATAACATACTACATTAAGTATAAAAATCTATCATATCCTACAGGCAGAAGGAGAGGGGAAGGACTACAAAAGGGAGGGGTGGTTAGAAGGAAGGGAAGAAGTAAGGAGGAAGAGGAGGAAAAGGGAGGGGGTTGATAAGAAGGGAACACTGAGGGAGGTCAAAAGGAAAACTCTTAAGGAGTGGGAAGGGAGAAAAATAAAAGCATAAATGTGGGGGGAATAGGATGGAGGGAAAGAGACAGATAGTAATCATATTTGTGAACGTGAATGGGATGAACTCTCCCATAAAATGGAGGTGAATAGCAGAATGGATTAAAAACCATAATCCTACAATATGCTGTTTACAAGAAACACACAGGGTAAAGGTAAAAGACTGGAGTAAAATATATCATTCCTCAGCTAAAGTAAAAAAAAAGCAGGGGTAGCAATCCTTATCTCAGATAAAGCAAAAGCAAAAATATATCTAATTAAAAGAGATAAAGAAGGAAACTATATCCTGTTAAAAGGCACCATCAAAAATGAAGCAATATCATTAGTTAACATATATGCACCAAGTAATATAGCATCCAAATTGCTAGAGAAGAAGGCAAGGAAAGTAGAGGAAGAAACAGATAGCAAAGCTATACTAATGGGGGACCTTAAACTCCCCCTCTCTACACTTGATAAATCTAAATAAACAAGAAGGAAGTTAAGGAGGTGAACAGAATTTTAGAGAGGCTAGATATGATAGATCTCTGGAGAAAACTGAATGGGGATAAAAAGGAATGTACCTTCCTCTCAGTGGTATATGGCACATACACAAAAATCAACCATGTATTAGGGGACAAAATCCTCACAATTCAGTGCAGAAATGCACAAATATTAAATGCATTATTCTCAGATCATGATGCAATAAAAATCATATGCAATTAAGGGCCATGGAAAGAAAGACTAAAAACTAATTGTAAACTAAACAATTTAATCCTAAAGAATGAGTGGGTCAAAAAAGAAATTATAGAAACAATTAGTAACTTCATTCAAGAGAATGACAATAATGAGACAACATATCAAAATTTGTGGGATGCAGCAAAGGCACTTCTTAGGGGAAGTTTTATATCCCTGAGTGCATACATGAATAAATTAGAGAAAATAGAGGTCAGTGATTTGGGCATGCAATTGAAAAAGCTAGAAAAAGAACAAATTGGAAATCCCTAATTAAACACTAAATTAGAAATAATGAAAACCAAAGGGGAGATTAATAAAATTGAAAGTAAGAAAACTGTTGAAATAATAAATAGAACTAAGAGCTGGTTTTATGAAAAAACCAGTAAAATTGATATACCGTTTGTCAATATGATAAAAAAGAAATAAGAAAATCAAATTATGAGTATAAAAATGAAAAGGGTAAATCTATCTCCAATGAAAAGGAAATTAAAACACTAATTAGGAATTATTTTGCCAAATTGTATGCACATAAATTTGACAATCTTATTGAAATGTGTGAATATTTGTAAAAATATAAATTGCCCAGATCAACTGAAGAGGAAGTAAATTCTTTAAATAACCCCATCTCAGAAAAAGAAATTGAACAAGCCATCAGTGAACTCCCTAGGAAAAAATCTCCAGGGCCAGATGGATTTACTAGAGAATTCTATCAAACATTTAAAGAACAATTGATTCCAATACTCTGCAAAATATTTGGGAAAATTAGTGAAGAAGGAGTCCTACCAAATTCTTTTTATGACACAAAAATGGTACTGATACCTAAATTAGGAAGAGATAAAGTGGAAAAAGAAAATTATAGACCAATTTTCCTCATGAATATAGAGGCAAAAATTTTAAACAAAATATTAGCAAAAAGACTACAGAAACTTATCACAAGAATAATGCACTTTGATCAAGTAGGATTTATTCCAGGAATGCAAGGATGGTTAAATATTAGGAAAACCATCAGTACAATTGATCACATCAACAATAAAACTAGCAGAAACCACATGATTATCTCAATAGATGCAGAAAAGACTTTTAACAAAATATAACATCCATTCCAATTAAAAACACTACAAAGTATGGGAATAAATGGAGACTTCCTTAAAATAATATGTAGCACCTATTTAAAGCCATCAGTAAGTATTATATGTAATGGAGATAAGCTAGAAGAATTTCCAGTAAGATCAGGGGTGAAACAAGGGTGTCCACTACCACCCCTCTTATTCAATCTGGCACTAGTAATGTTAGCAATAGCAATTAGAGAAGAAAAAGAAATCAAAGGAATCAAATTAGGCAAAGAAGAGCCCAAGTTATCATTCTTTGCAGATTATATGATGCTATACTTAGAGAACCTTAGAAAATCAAGTAAAAAACTACTTGAGACAATAAATGAATTTGGCAAAGTTGCAGGATATAAAACAAACCCACACAAATCCTCGGCATTCTTGTATATTTCTAACGAAATCCAACAGCAAGAGATAGAAAGAGAAATCCCATTTAAAGTTACTGTAGACATTAAAAAGTATTTGGGAATCTACCTGCCAAAACAAAACCAGGACCTATATGAAGACAACTACAAAACACTTTTCACACAAATAATGTCAGATCCAACTAATTAGAAAAACATCAATTGCTCAAGCCTGGGTCAAGCTAATATAATAAAAATGACAATTTTACCTAAATTATATATTTAGTGCCATACTAATCAATTTACCAAAAAATACTTTATAGAATTAGAAAAAAATAGTACCAAAATTCATTTGGAGGAATAAAAGGCCCAGAATATCAATGGAATTAATGAAAATAAATGCTAGGGAAGGTGGCCTAGCAGATTTAAAGCAGCAGTCATCAAAACTACTTTGTACTGGCTGAGGAATAGACCAGTGGATAAATGGAATAGAGAAGTTACAAGCATCTCAGTAGTCAATGTGAATAATAATCTACTCTTTGATAAGCCCAAAGACCCCAGTATTTGAGATAAGAACTCACTATTTGACAAAAACTGCTGGGAAAACTGGAATATGGTATGGCAGAAACTGGGCATAGACTGCTATCTAACACTATATACCAAAATGAAGTCTAAATGGGTTCACAAGCTAGGTAAAAAGTATGATACTGTAAGCAATCTGGGAAAGCAAGGAATAGTTTACCTGTCAGATTTATGGAGAAGGGAAGATTTCATGACCAAACAAGAATTAGAGAGCATTATAAAATGCAAAATGAATAACTTTGATTACATGAAATTGAAAAGCTTCTGTACAAAGAAAGCCAATGTAACCAAGATTAATAGGGAAGTGAGAAATTGGGAAAGAATTTTTACAACCAATATCTCTGATAAAGGCCTCATTTCTAAAATATACAAAGAATTGAGTCAAATCTATAAGAATACAAGTCATTCCCCAATTGATAAATGGTGAAAGGATATGAACAAGCAGTTCTCAGAGGAAGAAATTAAAGGTATCTATAAGTATATGGAAAAATGCTCTAAATCACTATTGTTTAGAGAAATGCAAATCAAAACAACTCTGAGATACAACATCTCACCCGACAGATTGTCTAAGATGACAAAATAGGAAAATGATAAATGCTAGAGAGAATGTGGACAAATTGGAACACTAATGTATTGCTGGTGGAGTTGTGAACTGATCCAACCATTCTGGAGAGCAATCTGGACCTATGCTCAAAGAGGTACAAATAATATCATATCCTTTGACCCGGTAATGCCACTTTTAGGGTTGTATCCTCAAGAGATCATAGAAGGGGGAGGAAGATCTATACGTACAAAATTATTTATAGCAGCTCTTTTTGTGGTGGCAAAGAATTGGAAATTAAGGGGATGTCCATAAATTGTGGAATTGCTAAACAAGTTATGGTATACGGTTGCGATATTTACCTGGAGAGACTTATATAAACTGATGCTGAGTGAGAAGAGCAGAACCAGGAGAAATTTGTACACAGTTACAAACACAACGTATATGTGACTACCAACTTTGATAGACTGGACTCTTCTCAGCAGTGCAGGGCTATAAGTCAACCCCAAAAGACTCATGATGGACAGAGATGTCTACATTCAAAGAAAGAACTAGAAAGAATAGACTTTGAATGCAAATTGAAGTAAATTACCTGCTCTCCATCTTTTTCTTGTTTGGTTTTGTTTCCTCTTCCCCATTGTTCATTCCATCTGATACAGTCCTTCGTTATAACCTGACTAATGTCTAATGTGCAAGTATTTACAGATCCTATATTTGACTGTATGCTGCCATGGAGGGGAAGGAGGGGAAGAGGAAGAAAATTTGAAACTGAAAGAACTATGGAACTGAATCTTGTTAACTAAAAGTAAACGAACAAATTAATAAAGACAATTTTTAAATGGTCCTCCAATTTTGATTTCATGATCTAACTAACCACATACCCATCAACATCTAACTACACACACACACACACACACACGTGTGTGTGTGTGTTTAGGCTATCTGTGAAATATTGGGGCATATATCCATTTGTAAGGTCTGGAATTCCCCTGTATGGGAAACCCTGTACCTCCATAAACATGGAGTGTTCTTTTGATACCTAAAGGTAAATGTAAATGAGCTCCAGAATGATAACAGGTAGTAGTTTAATCAATCATTATGAATCCTTACAAAACAGGGGCAGCAGTCAAATGATTCAGTGAATCCCTGAAAAGAAGCCCCCAAATCCCCATGGTAATTATAGAAAACAGACAAAAGCAGGAGGAAAAAGATTGGTGGATAGTTTTGGTTTCATGTTTTTTCTTGGGAGTTAAGGCAATGTTATGCCCAAACATAAGTTTGTGTATCAATCATGTCCTGGTCACATGTGGGTCAGAATATCCTTGTTATGGCTTTCATAGGTCAAAGTATCTTAAGTTATGACTCATGTTGAAAACATAATTCAGTATCTAAGTTAAGATCCAGTCACTGTGTTTGGGTTTCCACCTTTATCAGAGTTTAAGTTTTTTATGGTTTTTCACTTATTATTGTATTTTACAGCTTTTTTTCAGTAGGAACACTAGACTGACACTTACTGATGGGGTATCATCCTCTTTACTGGTAAATGGTGTGGTAGCAGTGGGATCCCAGTATAACAGAATCATGCACCTAGATTACTCAGGGCTCCACTTGCTTGGGATAGCCCTAAGTCTGGTTCTGAGAATCTGTGTTCTCATCAGCAGGCCTAAGGAGGCCAGAGGTAAACAAAAAGGAAAAAGCTACTTTAGTGGGAATGCCATCCCTCTTCTTCACAAGTCTATCCCAACTTGTCTGTTGTCTTCTTTCTTCCAATCCTCCTGCCTATACAGATGGATATATTTATATAGCTTCTCAATGTCTATAGCCTTTACCACCTCCAACATTGTGAGTCATTGCCTTGTTAATGCATTTACGTAAACCACAAGTATAAATCCTAAAGTCCTTCAAGTAATATTTTAGCTCATGTAAATAATGGCTTCAGTCTGAAAAAAAAAAATCTAACTAACTTCTGCCAAGAAATGTGCTATCTGCATGAAAATTAATAGTGAACATTTAAATCAATAAAAAATATTTCTACAGTTCAGTTGTATACTAAACAGAGTAGGGGGAGAAGGCTAATTTCCCCATTTAATCTACATAAACATCTATTTCTCCCTATTATTTCCTTTCCTGTTGTCTAAAAAAACTTCCTATTTCCCCATCATGGGGAAAAAAAATCCACCCAACCTCACTTTATCCTATCATCCCCTCAAGCTATTGTATACACAAACATATATATTCACACATGGTATTTATGCACATACATGTATATAAGCACAGGAGTGTATATACATACATATATGTGTGTATATATGCCTGTATCTTCTCTTTTTTTAGAGCCAACAAATTACTTTACATGTTGTTGTGAGGAAAGTATTTCATAATCTATGAAGGAATATAAAGCCCAGACCTGTAGTATGAATGGTCCAGAGAACTTATTGATAAGGAAAATCCCCCCTACCAATGCATCAAAGTTGGGGCAGGGTGTTAAAGGCATAATCTCCACAACTCAGAGCACTGAGGCATTAAGTGACTTTTTTAGTGTGAGAAATTCAAGACAGAGTTTGAACCCAGATTTTCCTGGCTTTGAGGCTACTACATCACAAATATTGTAAGGACAATCTTAATCTTGTGAGGGATAAAGCAAGGGATTCTTTTCCTCTGATCTGTCCAGGATCAGTTCAGAACAGTAGACATAAGCCAAGACCAACTTTATTTTTTTTTTATACAGCATCAAGGGCGACAGTGTATCTAACCTAAATAATATAAAGGAACCTGACAGTAAATTAGGGCCACTTGCTGCTGCAGTTGGCATTAGTAGAAGTTGTTGAGGTATTTGAAAACAAACAGATGATTGGTTGCTTCTATGCATTTCAGTCCCTTCATTTGGCAGCAAATGCCTTACCAAATGAGTAACCCAATAAAACATCCATGTGATAACTCAAGCATCCACACTAAGGAGCATAAAAAGAAAATGATGCACAAGATTTACATGATCAACAGAAATGTATTAAAGAATATTATTTGCAGCCAAAGTTTGCAACAGAAGTGAGATGCTGAGGGTCTCCAAATGTGTGTCTGAATTGAGATAATGGTATGACACCTCCCCAGAATGTAGTGATATGGCAGTTCCAAAGATAGCTGTCTGGCTTTCCCTTTTTTGAAAGGAAAAATTTGCTCTCTGATGTGCATTAAAATGGTTTACTCTTTTCAGGGGTTCCAAGATGGTGATTTGTGGGGAACCAGGTGTAATCTGCTTCCAAATATATGCTTTGGGTTCTTTAAATTTAGTGATTATTCAAGGGTAAGGAGAGCATGAAAGTCAAATAATTTGTGATGTGCTCAAAATTGGCCAACAGAGGGAATATGGAAGGGCTTTTCTGTCATTGCCAGATTCTATAGGATATAAAATTATTATGGGGTGAAAGGAGGAAAACATATCTTGTTTTAGGAGTATAAGCAAAAAATCAAGAAAAATAGCAATATTCTGGCATATGCCAAGATGGCCTTGAGCTATTTACTCAAGGATTAGAATCAATGGCATCAGAGCGGTGCTTATGAATCTCTCACCCCCACCATCTCCATTCTGCATGTGAAATGCTAATTCAGGTTCCATAGGGTTTAGTGGATAAACGGCTATGCCGGAGCTAGCTCTTGCTTATTCATGAGAGCCAATTGTTCAAATTTCAGTTTAAATATTTAAACCTTAGAAATAGGCAAACACTATATTTGATTTATTGTTTTGTTGATTGTCTAGATTTAACAAAGTGAAGAAAATATGAATAAATCAGTTTAAACTTGAAGGTGTTTCAGATATACTCTTTTAAAAGGGGCTCAGTTGTTAAACATTTACCAAACACCCTTGGTAAACTTCCTATATACAAAGATCTCAATGAGAGGATAAAGATCTTGCTTTACTGTACAAATTGTATGCATATATTTGATAGGCTTCTATCAAAATATTGTCATTTTTCATTTTTCAGATTGAGGAACAAATAGCATTTGCAGTTATAAAATTCTAAACATCAAAATCATATCCATTTACACTAATAAGAAAGAGGCACAGTGTTAGAGAGAGAAGAAACATGGTGGAGAATATAGCAGAATTTAGTTTTGTTGGGCTTACTACAAACTTCTATCCAAATTGCCTAAAGGGCTGAATTAAATTTTGACTCCTTGTGTGGGTCAAGAGAAGATGCCTTCCTTAGTGGACAGGGAGAGCATCTAGTGTTTGGGTCCAGTGGCAGTTATATGTTAGATTTGTATCCCCAGCAACTAACATGGTGCCTGGCAAGTAAGGTTGCTTATTGATTAATTCATACATTTTCACCCATACCAGTTTTCAATTCAAAGGAAGAAGATAAAATATGAAGTCACTGATTTAGAGTTAGAAGGGACATTAGAGGTATGATATTAAACAAACCCTTCATTTTAAAGATGAAGAAATCAAGACTAACCATTTTTCCAAGGTCACAAAGGCAGTGAACAGCAAAAGTAAGCTCCAAATAAAGATCCTCTATTCTCAGACCCAGCACTTCTTCCATTGTACTGTATTGCTGCCATAAAATCATGTAAAATGGAAGATCTGGGCCTGAGTTTTGAGTCTTCTGTTTACTAGCCATGTGACTTCCTATAAATCACTATTTTTTCTCAGTCCCCCCCCAGCAAAATTGGGAAATAATATCAAAATTTCTTGTTCAAGGTTAAAAATCTTATGTTCCATATATCCAATGACTTCAGTTTTATAACTTCAGATTTTATTAGATGGCCGACTCAGTTTAAAGGTTCAGTTTTTAAAATATCTTAGAGTCAGAAGTGATGTGATAAAATCAATATTTAATACAGCCTTGACTATTTTTCTGTTCCAACAGACTAAACCCTTCAAATTGCAACATTTGCTGTTTTTATTAAAAACCTAAGGGGTTTGAGTTTTAGTGGTTTCTGAATATACTTGAAAATGTTCAAATAGCTTTCCCACTCTTCTGTTATGTGCCTTTATTCACAAGCTAATCTTTCTTAGTCACAATTCATCATAATTAAATGTCCACTCTATGCATAGGAGGACAATAAGCACGGTGGGGGATAAAATAAAAATGGAGGATTTGTTTTCTTTCCTCAAGATTATTCTTTTTAGCTATGGAAAAAGAAAACATACACAGGCATGGTTAAGAATGCTTCCTCAAATACTTGAAAGCAAAGAGATGCAAAACATCTTTGCCTTCTGAATGCTTCGGGTACCCTTAAGGACTAAAACAACCTCAAGGAGTTTTACAACTTGTAATTAACAGAAAAGAATCTCTAGGGTATATGTAGTATTATAGACTTTTTAACCCAATATTCTGTTTCTGCAGTGCTGTATGTGTGTGCACCATAACCCCATCCACACATATTTAAAAAAATAAAAAGTCAAATGATGGTAGATAAATGAAAGATGAATGGTATCAGACTTTTAAAATCCTCAGGGTATGCTTTAGGGATATAGATTGATTTGCTGGTAGCCCCACAGAGATCTACTTATGTCAATATGTCAATGTCAATGTCAATACTTATGTCAATACCAAACCATATAGGTGAGTTTCACAACTACTTTAGGGTCCCTGATAAGGTTTCCACCTTACCCTGCCTACACACTGTATTCGGATGAATTGATGGAAACAAAATCATCACATAGGGGCTACAAGGGGTTCTGCAAACCCCATAATTCATTATTATGCACTGTAATAAAATTTTTAAAGAATTATTCCAGACACAGAGAAATACTCATGTTTATACTTTTTTTTGCCTTTTTGGAGGGCAATTGGGGTTAAGTAACTTGCCCAAGGTTACACGGCTAGTTTTTTGTGTGGGTGTTAAGTGTCTGAGGCCAGCGCTTTACTCACTGTGCCACCTAGCCGCCCCCATCTTTATATTTTTTCAATTGAATTCTTAACAATGTTATATCAGTGGAATCATAGATTTAGAGCTGGAAGGAATTTTGTAGCTCATATAATCTAAACTCTTCATTGTAAAGGTGAGAAAATAGGCTCAGGAGGCTTAAATGATTTGCCCAAGGTCACACAAAAAGAGGCATCCAAGATGTGAACAATGACTCTAAGCATAAAACTTTACTGTATCTAACATATGATGTGATTATTATAACAAAATATTAAGCTAACATAAATGGTAAAAATTACTAACAGTCACAGTGAAATAAAAACTTTTTAGAACAGGTTTCACTGAGTAGATAAGAGATGTTAAAGTGTAGCTGGGGTTGTATATCATAGAGAGTTTAACAGAGTTTCTTTGTCACTTTCTAGAAGCATGTGTGGCTGAACACTAAAAGAGCTTGGCACTTTAAGATGACAAAAGCATCTTTTACTGGCCACTGAACAGGAATAACCGCTGACCCAGTGGATCTTAAAAGTGTCCATCTCTCTTTCTCCACCCCCCAATCCCTTCACTTCCTATCTCCAGAACAAGTTACAAAAATTTTATCCTCTCTGGATGAGTGAGGGAAGGGGCTGGTGTTTTCCTCCTACTCAGACAGTATGGTGGCTATAAGTATGTCAGCTAAAATACATATCATGACAAGGAAAGCTGAGTCTGGATCTTGAATTGCCTCTTACATTTTTGTTTTTTGTTTTCCTTTCTTGAGTATAGATGATTCACCAGTAATCCCGACATGGGCATTTCTAGTCTTGGAAATAACCTTGTAAGTTCCTGAGGTCTAAAGATGCTGGATCCCTTGGTTAGACCTCAGTAGCAGTGGATGATGTGTTATGAAGCTGCCTTCCTTGGAGAAGAT
The DNA here is from genome assembly GCF_028583685.1 of Petaurus breviceps papuanus. Classification (NCBI taxonomy): domain Eukaryota; kingdom Metazoa; phylum Chordata; class Mammalia; order Diprotodontia; family Petauridae; genus Petaurus; species Petaurus breviceps. The sequence continues at coordinate 11,654,060 of NW_027185860.1, read as the reverse complement.
GACCTCAGACAGGAATAAGAGTCCTAGGCTGTCTTGGTTTGCATAAAGATAGGGACCTAGAGGGATTTGCATAGGCAGCAAAGAGCAGAGGTTAAGGTAAAATACCAGTGGAAAAGGCCTACAAACTCTTTATGTTTTTAAGATTTTAAGACTAAACTTTAACAATATACTAATTATATTACCATATGCTGTTTTGTGTCTTTTGTGAATACACTCTTTTGCGTTTTTTGAGTGAGGGAAATAAATAGCTGACCCATACTTGATCTACAATGTACATTGAGCACTCTTTGTCTTCCTTTTTGGCATAAGCTTGTGGAGCATAAAGAGAGAGAGAGTTAAAATAACAAAAGCCTAGCTCCTTTTTTAGAGGCTAGGCTGACCAGATACTAATCCAAGTATGATGAGAGGGAACCTTAATGGACAAAGAGAGAGACAGAGAGACAGAGAGAGAGACAGAGAGAGAGAGACAGAGAGAGACAGAAAGAGAGAGAGAGAGAGAGACAGAGAGAGAGAGAGAGAGAGAGAGAGAGAGAGAGAGAGAGAGAGAGAGAGAGAGAGAGAGAGAGAGAGAGAGAGAGAGAGAGAGAGAGAGAGAGAGAGAGAGAGAGAGAGAGA
>NW_027185860.1:11594495-11653045 GCF_028583685.1 Petaurus breviceps papuanus | reverse complement strand
AAAACCATGTTGTAGTAGTTAACAATTACAGTCCAACTATTATCCAATCTGCATTCATAGTTCTAGAAAATACACCATGAAGTACATTATGATTCCCATTTCAGTCCATATTGCCAGAAAGCTCTTATAGATAGTAATATCACCACAGATGGTAATGAATTGTCACGGCTTATTTTCAGTTCTGGGACAATACCTTTCTCCAATAAACATAAAATTACAATAATCCAATGAAGAAAATTTCTTTGAAACAAAAGAGCAAATATTTCCTTTTCTTTCTGATAATCATATAGAATTTAATTTTAATGATAATATATAAATAAAGTAAATTACAAGCTCTTTAGAAGTTTTGTTTAGTACAGCACAATAGTCAGGGCTTAATTTGGAATATTTGCAGTTGAAATTATTGTGTCTGATCAGGTTCAAGCAAGTGCTGGGCCCCAGGAAGACCTTAGTTCAAATCCAGCCTCAGGCATTTACTAGCTATGTGACCCTAGACAAGTCACTTAATCTTTGTTTACCTCAGTTTCCTCATCTGTAAAATAAGGATAATAATAGCATCTTCCCCTTAGGGTTGTTTTGAGTATCAAAGGAGATAATTGTAAAGCACTTAGCCAGTACCTGTTACATACTAAGTGCTATCTAAATGCAAGTTGTTATTATTATTATTGTTTTATTTGAATACAGTAATTACTTGTTAATAATGTCCACCCCATATTAACTATCCTTATCAAAAACAGCTAAAGAAAATAATCTAATATTATAAACATGACGGAAATAATATATAGCATTCTATAGTCATAGTCTCTGTGGTGAAGGAAATAAATATATTCTAACATTAGCCCTCTGGAAACAATAGTATTCATTGCATTGATCTGAAGTGTTGTCTCCTATTGTATTTAATTACAATATTGTTGTCTTTGTTTATATTCTTTTCCTCATTCTGCTTTATTCATTCTGCAGTAGTTCATAATAGAGTCCCCATGTTTCTGTGAATGCATCATATTTATATGATACATGCATACATTCTTAGAGTATGATAATGTTGCATGGCATTGATATGGTAAAATTTGTCCAGTCATTTCCCCAATTTATGGGCACTGACTTTGTTTCCATTATTTTCCGCCATTGCAAAAAACACTACTATGAATATCTTGGTATAAATGGGACCTACTTATAGGTATGGCCTGCTTGAGGTACATGCATATGATTAGACTGTGGAATTAAAGGGTCTGAAAATGTTTTGTTTTTTTAATTAGATTCTAGAACATTTTGATTAATTCATACCTATACCAACAATACATCAATCTTCCTACTTTTGATCTCTTCAGCATTGGCTATTTGTGTCCTCTGACTTTTCTAATTTAATTGGTATGTTAAAGTGTACAACTCAAAGTTGTATAAATTTTCTTTTCTCTTATATTAGCAATTTAGAGCATTTTTATGGTTGTTAATAGTTTGCTTTTTTTCATTTGAAAATTATTTGTTCAGGGCAGCTAGTTGACACAGTGAATAGAGCACCAGCCCTGGAGTCAGGAGGACCTGAGTTCAAATCTGACTTCAGACACTTAACACTTACTAGCTGTATGACCTTGGGCAAGTCACTTAACCCCAATTGTCCTGCCCTCCAAAAAGAAAAAGAAAAAAAAGAAAAGTATTTGTTCACATTTTTTGACCAAGACTAAATTTGAGAATTTTTCTTAATCTGATACATTTGCTTCAATTTCCAGTATAATTTGAATGCGAAGCTTTTTTCAGAGATGTTTTGACATAAACATCTTTGCCTTATCATTACTTTATCTCATAGCTATATTTATTATTATATAATATATTATTATATTATTATTATATTTTAACTGGTGCAAAAAATTTCTTTGTAAATGATATTTTTTATTTTGTCTTTTGTAATTACTTGTATTACTTTTCTGGTTATTTCTGCCTGTGAAAAGTATCTCCTTGATTAAATATTTTTTATTCAGTTCACGTTGTTTGATTTTTTGAAGCTCAGTTCAGTGAATGATGTCATAATATAGTCTAAACTTATTTTGGGAGGAGCTGTACCACATTCCAGCTTTCCTAGCCCTTCTTTCAAAATAGGGAATCCTTACACAAGTAATCTGTGTCCTTGGGTTTATTCAAACTTTGGGCTACTCTGTTCATTTGTTCCAAAGTTTTGCTTACCTAAATTGTTCTGACAGAGACTAATGGTGGAGTACGCAGTAAGCTGCTCTCACTCTCCCTTATTGACCTCTAAAAACCCAAAATTCATCACTCCTAGGGGGAAAAAATCCTGGAATAGAAGAGCTAACAGAGGACAAGGTGCAACAGTCTTTTAAGCAGGAAGGCTTGAGAGATTAATGGGAAAGTTCCCTCCCACTGTGGTGTAAGGGGAGCAGTACAGGATGGGAGGCATCTCAGCAAACCAGTGACAAGTCCCACTTCAGGAAACCATTGGGATATACCAAGCCCCAGGGTAGTGGAACAGGCAGTCACCAACATCAGGATACCCAACCCCTACCCTAAGTGCCTTGGCACAGCCAGGGGAACCAGCAGACTCCAGCTCAGAGAACTAGTACATGTACCAGGAGTCTGGTGTCCTCCAGCAGTGGAACCTCCCTGTGCTTCAGTGTATGCAGGAGTCCTCCAGGGGCCAGACCCCTATAGTGGCAACCACATTGGCATAACCAGGATGGCTGCTAGCATTGGTTCTTAGATCTGATTTACTAGGAAATATAGCTGTTTAAGGGATCAAGAATCTTTTTTTAAATTAGCCTCACTAGATCAGGAGAAAAGTCAGCAACTTGAACTTCAGAGAAACTATAGTGAACATATAAGCAGAGAAATAAAGACCAACAGACAGGGCTCTGACTCTATGAATCAACTATATACTTTACATACATCCCTGGATGGAGAGAGCCTTTACATCTGAGCAATCAGGGAGCTATGAATATATAACCATTCAGAATCTCAATTAAGTAATCACAAGATCCTTCTCATAAGCAAACCCCCAAAGCAAAATACCAACTCAGAGTATATATACACTTCTCAGAGCCAGAAGGTATCATGCCCCTCATGGCTCAGTGCCTAATTAGAAATTAACAAAAGGTGTAAAAGCCTTACTACAAGCAAGTGAACCCTAAGCAAGTTTCCCTTAATGGTCTCCATGTGAGTCCTATTAATAGGTAAGAAAGATCTTATATCCCATTAACATTACAACTGCCCACCCCCATACTGACAGCTTTAGTGTAGCATCAGAGAAATGCATAAAACCCACACCTGTCTTCAGTACATACCAGGCACCACCACTAGGACCCCAATTCAGCCAGGTAACCTTCCAGACCCCTACAGTCTCCAGGTGCTAAGAACTTAGGTCCCAGAACACAAAGCCAGTGAACAGGACAAGAAACCTGGAGCTATAACTTCAACTGTCCCACCCCACACTCCCAATGCCCCAACCCCATGCTCCTGCAGGAGAGCTCAATTTTAAAAGACAGGAAATTGGCAAATTGGATGAGCAAAGCAGAAACAGACATTGACCAAAGATTCATTCTATGGGGACAGGGAATATCAAAACACAAATTCAGAAGAGGACACTGTTAATATTGCCACATCTGAAAACTCAAAGGGGAATATGAACTAGTCTCAAGTCCAAAAAGCCTTCCTGGAAGTGCTGAAGAAGGATTTTAAAAGTGAAATAAGAGACGTAGAAGAAAAATTTGGAAAAGGAACGAGAGCTATGCACGAGAGAGTCAACTTGGAAAAAGAAGGAAAAAAGTTTACAGTAGAAAACAATTCCTTAAAAAACACTCTTGACCAAATGGGAAAAAAGTACACTGAAGAAAACAATTCCTTAAAAAGTAGTATTGGTCAAATGGAAAAGAATATATAAAAACTAACTGAAGAAAAAATTTGGTTCAAAATTAGAATTGGGTAAATGGAAGCTAATAACTATGAGACATCAAGAATCAGTAAAACAAAATCAAAGAATTAAAAAAATAGAAGAAAATGCAAAATGGCTCATTGGAAAAACAACTGACCTGGAAAATAGATTTCAGAGAGGTAATTTAAGAATTATTGGTCTGCCTGAAAGCCGAGATAAAAAAAAAGAGTCTGAATATCATCTTTCAAGAAATCATCAAGGAAAAAGTACACAGATATCCTACAACCAAAGGGCAAAATAGTCATTGAAAGGAGTTTGATCACCTCCTGAAAGATATCCCAAATTGAAAATGCCAAGAAATATTGTAGTCAAATTCCTGAATTATCAAGTCAAGGAGAAAATACTGAAAGCAGTCAGAAAGAAACAATTTAAATTGTGAAACCACAGTCAGGATTATGGAGGACCTTGCAGCTTCTACATTAAAGGATCAAAGGGCTTAGAAGATGATATTCTGTATGGCAAAGGAGTTTGGATTACAACCAAGGATCAACTATCCAGTGAAAATTAGCATAAACTTTCAGGAGAGGATATGGACATTGAATGACATAGGGGACTTCAAAACTTTCCTGATGAAAGGACCAGAGCAGAATAGAAAATTTAATCTTCAAATAACAAGACTCAAAAAAGACATAAAAAGATAAACAGGAAAGGGGAAAATAACATATTGTTCTATAAAAACAAACTGTTTACATCCCTATGTGGGAAGATGACATTTGTAATTCTAGAGAATCTTATCTTTATTATGACACCATAAGAGGTCTAGGTAGGCAGAGGTGTAGGCATATTGTCTTTGATGTGATGATAAAAAATCAAATTAAGTGGTGAAAAAGTATTGTGAAAAAGAAAGGAGGCAGAAAAGGGTAAATTACATCACATGAATAGGTGAAATGACTTATTAGAGTAAAGAAAAAGAAGAAAGGGAGATGAGCATTGTTTGAACCTTACTCTCATCAGATTTGGCTCAAAGAGGGAATAACATACTCAGGTACAGAAATATAAATTACCCTATAGGAAGTAGGAGGGGAAAGAAAATGGAGGGGTGGATAGAAGGGAGAGAAGATGTAGTAGGGGAAAGGGGAGAGAAAAGGCAGGGGGCTGTTAGAAGGAAGGGAGAATTGAGGGAGGTGGTGGTCAAAAGCAAAACTCTAGTGAGGAGGAAAAGGGTGAAAAGAGAGAGAAAAGCATAAATGGGGGGGAATAAGATAGAAAGACACAGATAGTAATCTTAACTGTGAAAGTGAATGGGATGAACTTTTCCAGGAAATGGAAGCAGATAGCAGAGTGGATTAAAAACCAGAATCCTACAATATGTCATTTACAAGAAACATATTTGAAGCAGAGGGATACACACAGAGTAAAAGTGAAAGACTGGAGAAGAATATATTATGCTTCAGTTGTGGTATGAAAAGCAGGGGTAGCAACCTTCATCTCATACAAAGCAAAAGCAAACATAGACATAATTAAAAGAGATAAGGCACCAGAGAAAATGAAGTAACATCATTTCTAATTTTGATAGTATCATGAAGCAAAACATCTATGGTGATTTTTTTTTGTCTACAAGTGCCTCCCAATGGATCATGCAGTGAGTTAAAATGATGTTCACTGAAACCAACTTTAACTTTTGCTACAAATCCAACATTCTCACCCAGCTTTGCTCCAGCTATGTTTTACAGGCACCAATGCAATTTTCCCACTGTAAATCTCCATTTTTGAAAAATTTATTGACTTTAAGATTATATATATATATATATACGTATATATATATATATACATATATACATATATATGTATATATCTTCCCCTCTTATGTGCCCTTCCAAAGGCTGACAAATCAGTAATTCCTCATGTATGCTTCCTTCATAAACATATCTTACATAAAGTGACAACTGTGCCATGTTAGAAATATAATTTGTTTTATCTAACTGAATTACACACTTTGGACTGCTCTTAAGCCTTATAATAAGTTTCTGGAATTGGTCATTACTAATTTCAGAAATTCTTTTGGAAACAGTATCATTCAATAAAAGAATTTTATGAATTTTGTGCCCATATTTTTTTCTCATGGACTACTTCTGATATTTTAATAACAACAGATAACATGAGATCTTCTATCAAATAAGCTTTTTGATTTTTGCAATTAAATAAAAAATTTTGTAAGATGCAAGTAAACACTTTTTGTTGACAGTAACAAATTTCTCAAAACATTGTTTTTCTCTCTTTGAAGATTTTAAAAGTCATTCAAAATATTCTTTCAGTTTATTTCAGTACACTGCATGCTTGGTATTAAGATATCATTTTAGTTTGTCTGACTTCATGTTCTCCACAGCCAATACTTCATTACAAATTAAGCAAAAAGGTTTTTCACACCATAATTATTATTAAAAGTAAATTTGTTGTGCAAAAATGATTCGACATGTTTTATTTTTCTTGTTAATTTAGGTGTATTACAATCTGGTAGTGAAGACTGTGCCATGTTGCCATCAGCATTTTTACCTCTTCTGTCCAAATTTAGGCACTTATCTATAACTGAAAAATATTTTGGTCCTAAAATATAAATAAGCACTACTAATAATTTCTTGAATCAATATGAGCTTTAATGTATGAAATAGCATTTTTTTGCTTAATTTAAAATTTGATGTTCAAATTTATATATACATACAGCGGTAGTGGCAGAGAAATATTATTAAAAGACTTTTGTCTTAACTTGCTTTGATTAAACACATGTATCAGTAAAAGAAGGAGATAGAAACAATTTTTAAAATCAATTCAAAATCAATTTTGAGAGAGAGAAAGAGTTCGATGCCATACATTTAAAGGAAGAAAAAATCCATTTTTTAAATTAAAATTTTGCCTCCTCTACAATATCTTGTCTTTGTCATAATGCCATTCTTCATATAATATCTTTAGTAATTCTCTAATATACCATATACATTTGTGAATTATTATAACTCATATTCATGTCTTTCCTTTCTAACAGAAGGTAAGTAGGATGATGGAAGGAAATATTTCATGTCTACATTTTCTATTTCCCCCCAGAACTTAGGGCTATGTTTTATACATAAAAACTATTGTATTAATTTTTTAAAGAATGATTGCTAGAATGTTCTCTGAACACTAGCTACATTAACTGCCAATTTAGAACATTGCATTGTTTATCTTTTATTCTCAATAGAAATATTAATTTGATCAGGAATTACCAGCATTTGAGTGCATTTTAGTAAAAATAATAATAATTAATATTTATGTAGTGCCAAGTACCTTTTATGAATATTTTCTTATTTGATCCTCACAACAAATCTGGCAAATAGATTCCATTGCTATCCTTATTTTACAGATGAGGAAACTGAGATAAACTGAGATTAAGTGACCTACCCAGTGTCCTGCAGCTAATAAATGTCTGAGGCCAAATCTGAACTCAGATCTTCCTAACTCTTAAGTTCAGCACTCTATCCACTCTACCACCAACTATCTGTGCATGCTAAAATGTTTGTGCTTTTTCTCAATTATTTCCAGAGGCCATTGTAAGCATTAACACTTCATTCATTTTGTTTCCCAGACCTTAGGGCAGCATTACCAGCTTTAGCATGATAGACAACCATGCCTTGGATGGGTTAGTAAGCTCCCAGAATATTAGACATTTTCTCCTGTATATATCAAATTCTGGTCATGCTTATATGACCTTTAGCAAGTCATTATGTTCAGATATCTCAGCTGTAAAATGATGCACCCAAGGAAGCCAGTGAATTCCTGATAAAAATCTTACCCTCAGAAAAAAGCACATTGGAAAACCAATTAAGATCTTCTGAGGTTAAGGTCTGTGATGTTTGTGAATATCTTAAGACCATATTATTGTCACTTTTATGTGACTCCTTGAAAGAATCTGTTACTTTATCAGGGTGTTTGTCAGTATTGTGCCATATGTTTGATTCAGAACCATCCTGTTCCCAAGTTTCATTTTTAGTTGGTTTCACCTTGAGGATGTTATCATGTCAGTCATGGAATTTTACTTGATCAAAATTCAAATTTGCTTTGAGATTTAATGTAGCTCGATATATTATAGGCTCATTCCTTGGATTGCATAAACACTCAAATTACTTTTTATTGGCTACATTTTCAAGTATGTAATGAAAATTTGAGTTATGAAAATTATACCACAAACACTGGTATATTTTATTTTTATTATATCAATAACAAAAAAGAAAGAAAACAGCAAGAGTTTGGAAATATTTCAACAAGAATAGGCTACATCCTAGTAGTTATTGCATTTTGAAAAATAGCAATCTATTTAATAGTAGGAGGGCAATTTTGTTTTCTCTTACTTTTTTTCTTGAAAGGGTAAATTTTATTTTATAATAAATGGCTAGAAAAATTATCCTTTCACAGTGGCTTAAGTGTGAAGCAACTAGTGATATTTAGTAAAATTCAGAGTTAACACAATCATTAAAGTCATCTTACATTATTTGTTGATTAATAAATTGCCTAATATATTCTAGGTACTATGCTAAAGTGTTGGCAAAAACAAGTAAAGGCAAAAAAAAATAATCCTCTATTTCAAATTCTTAAGTTTCATATCATTATTTTTCTTCCATCAAATGTACTTTTCATCTCACCTTCCCTTTTCCTTTCCAAAACACCATTGTCTATCCCGCAAGTACAATCTAACCTGAACTGAGAGTGTTAATGTTAGAGTCTTATCTCTGACACCCCTCTGTACAAATGATTCCATTCCATCTCATCTTCTCTAGCTAATTGCCTTTTTAATCACCTTCACCCTTATCTTTTATCTTCTGTCTTTTCTTTTCTACTGACCAGTTCCCTACTGCATACAAACATAGTTGTGTTCTCTCATCCTTTAAAAAATAAAACTCTCGGGGCGGCCAGGTAGCACAGCAAGTACGAGCACCAGCCCCAATGTCAGGATGACCTGGGGGATCGAATCCAGGCTCAGACACTTAGCATCTACCCAGAAACACCTGGCCGTGTAACCTTGAGCAAGTTACTTAACCCCAATTGCTTAGGGGTAGCATGGTGGCTCAGCAAGTAAGAGCACCGGCTCCAGTGTTGGGATGACCCCGGGATCAAGTCTGGGCTCAGATACTTAGCACCACACCCAGAGATAGCTGGCCGTGTAATCTTGAGTAAGTTACTTAGCCCCAATTGCGAAACAAAAAAAAAAAAAAAAAAAACCTCTCAGTCCATGGATCTCTGATAGCTATTTTCCCATATCTGTTCTCCCTTTGGTTGTCAACTTCTTTGGGAAATCTGTCTATAGTAGGTAACTCCACTTCCTTTCTTCTCATTCTCTCCTTTATTTTCTATGCTCTGGCTTCTGAACCTCATTATTCAACCCACAGTGATCTCTCCAAAACTACATTAGTTCTCTTGATTGCCAAATCTAATGGCCTTTTCTTCAGTCCTCATCTTGATTTTTTAATAATCTCTGATGCTGTAAATCAAGCTCTTCTCATTGATACTCTGTTTTCTCTATGTTTTATCATACTACATTCTCCCGGTTCTTCTCTTACCTGTGTGACTGCTCCATCTCAGTCTTCTTTGTCGTATATTCACTTAAGTCATGTACAAAAACTGTGCTCCCTTCCCCACAAGGTTCTTTCCAGGGCATTCTTTTCTTCTCCCTCTATACTACTGCATTTGTTTATCTCATCAATTTCTATGGATTCAATTATGGTCTTTATACAGATGGCTCTCAGATCTGTTTATCTAATACTCATCTGTCTCAACCTCCAGACTCCAATCTCCAAGTACCTATTAGACACAAAGCACTGGGTGTTAAACATATGTTCAAAAGTGAAGTCATTATTATTATTATTATCTCTCCTTCCTAACTTTAAACTACTGTTTCTAAATACTATACCACCACCCTCCACCATCCAGCTAGGTTTTTGCTATTTCTGTCAAAGGCACTGTCTTTCTTGTCACCCAGTATCACAAACTAGATATTGCACTTTAATCCTTGTTCTTTCCCATCCCCCACATCCAATATTTTGCAAAGAGGCATTATGCTTTTGTATCAATTCTAGAATATACTCTTTTCTCTTCTCTGACATTCATCACTTTATACCTGGACTATTACAATATTTTTTGATTCATCTCCCTGTCTCAAGGCACCACTATGATCCATCCTCCATTCAGCTGTCAAATTGATCTTACTAAAATGCAATACAATTCCCAAATCTTTATCTCTGTAAATTAGGGTATAGATAGGCAATAACCACTTGCCCAACAATAATCAATCAATTTTGTGGTTCCAGATTCCTAAGTTTTATTTATTTCTTTGTTCTTAGCACTAAACCTGTGTCAGTCTATAAAAATGAGTGACTAGGGTAAAGTACAGAGAGAATCTATACATTTATTCATTCTTTCTTTCCTTCATTTGGTCAACAAAAAAATGAGGTTCTAGTATTTTTTAAAAGCAATCAGGGTTAAGTAACTTGCTCAAAGTTACACGGCCAGTTATTTCTGGGTGTAGTGCTAAGTATTTGAGCCTGGATTTGATCCCCAGGTCATCCTGACACTGGGGCTGGTGCTCTTACTCACTGAGCCACCTGGCCGCCCCCGAGGTTCTAGAATTTTTTAAATGGAAAAGCAAAAATTTCCTGTCCTCAAGGAACCTTCATTCTATTGGTGAGTTTCAATATTTAAATAGAAAAATATACACAATTTAATTTGAGGAAAGAATGTTAATGATTAGAGGAATCAAGAAAAACTTACTCAGAAAGTTGCCCCATGAATTTAGCCTTGAAGGAACCTAAGGATTCTGAGATGAAGAGGTAAAGAGAACTCATTTCACGCATATAGAGAAGACTGAAATTTTGTTACAGAATACTGGACAGTCTGGCTGGAATGAATTATTCATGAAGGTATGAAATGCATTATTTATCTTTTTATCTCCTCCAGCTTTCCAGTGTTTTCTGTTTCTGTGTCTTTGAAGTTGGAGTTCCATCTTCTCCAGGAGACCTTTCCTGTTCTTCCTAGATATTAGGGCTACTTCCTTCTAAGGCTACCTTCCATCTACTCTTTATTTACCACATATGTTATGATTTATGAATAAGTTGCTTCCCCCTATGAAATGTGAGCTCATTGAAGTCATCTTCTCTTTCATTTATTTGATTGCTTTTTTCTTTCTATTGCCAGTGCTTAACATAGTGTATTGGATATGATGCTAAACAAATGATTATTGATTGATGAATTGATAGAGCTGAAATGAGCTATCTACTTCAACCACCTCATTTTAAAGATGAGATAGATATTAAAAGATATTAAAGATAAAGATATCAAAACTTAAAAAGACTAAATGACTTCCCAAAGTACTGGAGCAGTAATGTAAAATCAGTTCTCTAATTCCACCGATCTTTTTACTACACCATGACAATATTGTTTCTTTATATGAGGTTAATCACTTTCCTACAGTATTTATAGAAATCAGTCCCAGCAGATTTCTGATTCTGTTTTGAAAAGTTATTTTCCCCTTTTAAGGTATAGTATTCTTCACCTTAATATTTATTACTAGAGTAGCCACTAACATACCTGGACTTTATCTTCTGTGGATGATTTTAATAGTGTATAGTGAAAGATAGCTTGTGATCTCATAAACTATTGGGTTTATTCATGAACAACAAAAACAAAAAAGAGAACATACCTTAACTCCATAGAACTATGCTTGCTCCTTGGAGAAACTACAATAGAAATATTAGATATCAAATTTTGTTTTCTAGCTTTCAAACAGTGAAAAACACTGAAAGACAACAAGAGATGGAGGATAGAGGGCTAGTATCAGGAAAATCTGGGTTTAAGTCTTGTTTCTGGTATATTGGTTTAACCCTTCAGCACCCCAGTAAATTATCTAAAACATTAAGTTGCAGAGACTAGTCAGCATCAAGGCAGAGGTTTCTACAATACAGAGTTTGCACAGCAATTAAATCACAGTTGTCAAAAAATAAACCAAGACTGATCTGTGACTATCCTTGCAACAAGCTAGATATAGCTCCTTGGATCCAATATTATCAAGGCATCTATGCTAATAATTTGTGTTAGGAGACTGAAGAAGGTAAATAAGAAATAGATAGCCAGAATTTAGTTTTTAGTTTTATAATTTTCCATTTGTAGTTTCCTTTGTCATAGATTTGAAATGAATTTAAATTACTATGGTTAAGTATGTAAGATGATAAAATGTGCTGTTGAAGTGATGTCCTACAGGTTTTCTATTAACCTTCTTATATCAGTTTTGAGATGGAAACTGAAAAATAATTTCTTGCTTTAGGTTGAAGGCTATTTCTTTTCTTCTCAAAAAATATAATTGTAATAGAATCTCCATAGGCATACACTCTATTTAAATTTTGTTGTATTAAGTTAGTAAACATGCTATCCACCTCCAGAGAAAGAAGTGATACTGTCTGAATACAGACTAAAGCATACTCTCTCTCTCTCTCTCTCTCTCTCTCTCTCTCTCTTTCTCTGTCTCCCTTTCTTGAGTTTTCTTATACAAAATTACTAACATGGAAGTGTTTACATGATTGGACATATATAACCTATATCAGTTTGCTTACCATCTCAGGATGAGGAGAAGGGTGGAAGGGAGGATAGAATTTGGAACTCAAAACATTTTAAAATTGTTAAAAACTGTTTTAACATGTGGTTGGAATCCAAAACAATGCAATCCATCAAGTATGTACTAAGCATCAATTATATGCAAAGCACTACACTAGTGGATAAGAATAGGGATGGGAACTGAACTTGTGGTTTCACTCATATAGGGCACTCTAGGGTGATGAAACTCAATTTATTCATATAGATTGACACCTTTTCTGAAGCTTAGAGTTCTATAGTTGACTGGGCACTGAAAGATTAATTGATCTGTTTGGAAGGTCAAGGGCGAAAAGGCTCATGAATGCACTGTTAGTATAGCTATGAATTGAATCAGACTTTCCAGAAATCAATTTGGAACTATGTCCCCAAAATTATTAAGCTGTGCATACCCTCTGAATCACTGATATGATTACTACTTCTATGACCCTGAAAGAGTACAAAGAAAGAGGAAAATGACCATATGTGCAAAAATATTTATAGTAGATATTTTTGTAGCCACAAAAATCTGGAATCTAAATAGATACCCATCAATTAGTACAAATTATGGTTTATTAATATAAAGGAATATTATTATGTTTTAAGAAATTATGAAGAAGAGTTTTAGAGAAACCTGGAAAGACCTGTGTGACCTGATGCAGAACGAAGTGGGTGGAATGTTAACTTTTATTAGTCTTTTTTTATTCCATTGAGGGCTCAGTTGAGATTATGTAACACAGATTTGTAGTGGACCCAATTACCATGATTTTGTGGTTTTCTCCAGATTCATTCAGTAGCATATGAATGGGAACAGAGGAGATAGATGATATAAGTAATTCACAGTTGGGTTTGGCACAGTTTGACAGGTGACAGGACAAGATGACAAAGGATTCAAAATGAGGAGGAAGGGAATATGCATTTATAAGGTTCCTTTTATTTCATCATATTTATTTTATTCTGAATTTAAAAAATAAAACAATCATTTCCATAACATAGCAGAATAGGAAAAAAAATGATTGCACATGAGACTGCATATCTATTGTATACAACTTGCTATTCCTTTTATGTATGTATGTATGTATTTATGTATGTGTATGCTAAAGTTTTCATGTAACTTTTTTCTTTTTTTCTCCCCTCACCCCACAGCCCTAGGGATGACCATAAGACACAAATGTATGTGTTTGCGTGTACAAAATCATTGTATACATATTTCCATTTGTCAATTCTTTCTTTGGGTACTCATAGTATCTTCCTTCATAGGTCCTTGTATTTAATTTAGGTATTTATAATAATCAAAATGACTTAGTTGCTCAAAGTTTTTCTTAATATTACTGTCGGAAAAATATTTTAGAAAATATTACTGTTGGAGAAGTTTTTCTGACCTACTCTGCCATCTTTCTAGGATCCTCACCATATGGTTCTTACTTTCATGAGGCGCTGTGCCAAGCACTTTATAAATATTTTCTATTTATCTTCACAACAATCCTGTGAATAGGTGTAGCTATTATCCCCATTTTTACCATTGAGGAAAGTAAAGCAAAGGGAAGTGAATTGACTTGCCCAGTGTTGGGCAGAAAGTAGCTGAGGGCAGAAGACAGTGTAGAATAGGACTTAAGATATGCAAGGATTCAAAGGGGAGCAGAGATAGTGTGGCTAATATAGAAATGAAGACTAGGGAAAAAAAAACAGTGGTGAAGTGAATAGAGGTCATAAAAAGTTGTGGTTTGTAAAGTGTATAGAGAATGGTAACATCCTAAAAGTTTTAATCATCTAAAATTAAAATGGGCTGCCCAAAGAAGTTCCTACTCATGCTGGGTCTTCAAACCTAGGTGAGATGATCAGTTATTTGACACTTTTTTGAGGGAATTAGTCTTTTGTGCCTTAGATTAGACACTAAAGTTTGATGAATTCTAAAATTTTGCTTTTCAGAGATTCCTAAAGGGCATCCTGGTGAAGCTTTCTAGCAGGCATCAATGGCTATTCACAACTGGAATGCGTGAGCATTATCAGGGTAAGCAGATTCATAAATATTGAAGCAAATCATATCACTAGGAGAGAAATAGTAGAAAAATAAGAGAAGAGTGATACATTAGGAGATCAATAAAGGAGCCTGAGGAGTCAGACAAGTAAACAAGGAGAGCAGTGTCATGGAAGTAAAGCGAGGACTGATGCTTCCATTTCTTTTTGGTTGTATTTTTCTTCCTTTTATTAGATCTTTAAGATTAAAAAAAAACCCACTTGTTGTGATAATCTCTGAGCACAAGCACCCTAGTCCTCTGTACAACCTAGAAAGTATCCTAAAGGGAAGAGTCTATGAAATTTAAGTGAATTTGACTTCTGACCTTGATCTACTTCAGTGCTTAGTGTTTTGCCTATTAAATACATTTTGAGGCAAAATTATGAATATGAATGCTCCCTAAAAGACACTTACACTAATTAACAAGAATCATCTCAATCATTTGGATTTTGCTTTTATAACTCTGGATAGTTTTAGAGGTGGGATCTTATTTTCAATTGATAAAAAAATCCAAATATGATATTTCCAGATGGCAGTTTGAATGGCACTTTTTATTCATGCCTGATCCAGGTAAATATACTCTGGCTTTTTCTACCTCTACCCCACAGGAAAAAATGGGGGGAAATATCTAAGACAAAGGTTATATGGCTCATGTCTAGGTTTTCCCCCAAAGGATTAACAGAATATCTTCTATGGAGGTTACTTAATATTCAAAATAGAAATTATCAAATATGGGGTAGCTATTAAATTACTAAATCACAAGAGAAATGTTTAGTACATAAAAGATTCATAAATATGAATTAACACACATGCTTGAAACATAAATTAAAATCAATCATGCACACTTTATTTTCCTGGGTGAAAGGAAAAACTTCCTTAGAGACTTGTAGGAGTGCTGAACACAGTATTTGTTTTCTTCAGTCTTCACTAAGTGCAATTTAAGTTTCAGACCTTCTGAAGAGCCAAAATGAGTCATGTCTTATCCTCTTTACACTGGTTATCTTCTTCTAGAAGGATCTAGTTTCATGAAACACCAACCATTGGGCTACCAACACCTAATTCAAGGATTCTGTATCTCTCAAGATCATAAGAGAAATGCCAAGATTAGAAATATCTTCTCAGGATCATTGTTCATTAATCTGTGCTCAGGGACAGAAACACAAAGCAGAAGAGGCAGATACCAATTCGAGATCCATTCTCAGGCTCAAATCAACAAGCATATACACTCAGTGTCATAGGTATTTTTCCATAATAGCTGCTACTTGGGAGAGGCAGGTTAAAGAAATCCTTTCTCTTATTTAAAAGGAATTCAAGAAAGATTTAGCATTGGCTGTATCCCAACAAAGAGGTTACCTCATAATTCCATATGTCATAGTAAGAAGATCTTTCAGGCCCTGTCACCAATCCTCTTTGGCACAGGTTCCCCAAACCAACCTCATCACAAAGAAAAGAGGGGAAGCCAGCAGCTTTTGGTCACATGTTTCTTTCAATAAGGAGTCAGAGCATGTTTTCTTCTCTGGGGCACCAAAGCCCACATGCACACAGATCCTTGAGAAACAGCACACTTGTACCCTTTATTATATTTTTATGAAAATGGATTACTTTTGATTAACTGAGCACATTTTATTTGAACAGATATGTTTCTAACTATGCATATACATTTGGAATGCTTAACTTCCAAATTATTTTACAGAATTATCATTAAAAAATACATAGATATATTTTAAATGTCTTCAAGGTTTATCCTTCCCTTCCAATTTTAAATTATTTCCAATTGACACTCATCTCTTCCTCACTTCTGAAAGCACTGAATATTGGTACAAGTTTCTAAAAAATGAGGTCTACATTAGCAGTTTAAATTATCTCGATAAAGTGGCAAGTGACCATGTCATCATTAATTGTAAGTCATTATTCTTGTTGCATTGTAATGAGTCCCAAAATGTCATAATGCCCATTGAATTTCTTAATTTAAAGACCTGATTAATAAAGCACGCTGCTTTCTTGTGGCAAGTTGTCATCATTTTATTTTAATTGTAATCTTTCTCATAAAGGCTCCCAGATCAGTTTCACAACTGTACATGGAATTTTTCAGGGTTATAACAGTAGAATTGAGCTGGCACTTCTAAATACATCAAAATTTCTTTGAAATTTCTTTGATATGTGTTTTATGGAAGAGGCATAGGGAATGACAAGGAAGGCAATATTTTTCCCTAAGGCATCAAAACTTTCTATCCTTTGATTATACACTATGGAATACATTAGCATGAATCAACATGAGAATGTTCTAACTTAAAATGAGTTTTATTTGGGCTACATTTTCTGTATTACCTGAGATTCAAAACCTCAACTTCCTAACTTACAAAAAACAAAACAAGGCAAAAAAGTTTTCTGCTGAGCTGTTTGTTAATTGAAATGCACTTTAACTGTGAGATTGCTTGATTTCAGAGATGGATGGGGGAATATCAGTGCAAAGGAGATGAAAGGATTCTATGTGAGGATCAGCAAATAGGTTGGAATTTATGAAATGTAAAGTGAGTGAAAGTACTATGTAAGAAGACTGGAAAACTAAGAAGGAGTCCATTTGTGAAGAGATATGAATGCCAGAAATATGATTTCTAATTTGATTCTAGAGGTAGTAGATAGCCACTTGAGTTTGATTAGTAGAAAGGTGACATGACAAGACATGCACCTTAGGAAAATTACCTTGGTGGCCAAGCAAAGATTGCAGTAGAGTGAGGAGAGATTTGAATCAGGGACATCCAATGGGAAGCTGATCCCATCTTTCTTAACAGAAGCCATGACTTTTCACTGTGCCACCTAGCTGTCCCCAAACTCTTAATGTATATCTAAAAAGGGCAGGAAATTAGGGCATATAATATTAGATCTGGAGTTCTCATTGAATCAGTGGAAAAGATAGCACTTATGAATACTTTGGCCTCTTCACCATAAGACATATTGAGTATACAACTGTCATGACAACTGTCATGAAACTTACTGACATCCTAAAATCAAAGGAAAAAAAATCTACCAATTAAAATCTATGCAACACTAGTTTAAATGTCTACCTTTAAAATTGCAAAAATTACCTATAACCAATTTGAGAAGAAATCGCACAAAAGAAAACAGCAACTGTACAATATAAATGAAAACAAGATCTGTTAAATCAAGGATATCTATTGAAACATGAACATTTCTTCACCCTAAACTAGGAAGAAAATTGATAGATATTCTTTGACCAAAATAAACAGATCAAAAGTCTACAGAAAAACTTTGGGAATAAACAGAGATGGCTTCATTAAACAATAGTCAAGGCTGAAAACAGACTGGTGCCATTAGATTGGTCAAATGAAACTTAAAGTAAAAAGTCCATCTTTGGATAGAACCTAAAATGAAGGACCAAGAACAGAACTACCTTCAACATGGAAATCCAGATGAACTAAGACAACAATATGTCAACAAAGAAATTCTGAACAAATGGTTGAAGAGAGCTTGACTGGAGAAATTGAAGAGTTTGGGACATTCGTGACTAGGTCATTTCTACCAGGAATTATAGAAGGGATAACTTTTTTTCATATAGTAGTTCAGAAAATGGCAACTAAGTTTGAGTTGCCTCTGGACTTAGGGCATCTCTGGCAGCTGAGGGAGCAGCATACATGAGTTTGGATGCCAGGCTCTTAACCCTTTCTTTTCCTTTCTTTTGGGGGGAGATAAAAATCTTTATTAATTTGTTTCATTACTTTTAGTTTACAAGATTCAGTTCCACATTCCCTTGAGTTTCAAACTTTCTTCCCCCGAAGGGGTGGAGTCGAGATGGTGGAGTAGAAGCAGGACCTCCAAGTGGCTCCAGCTTCCACCTTTCCCAATCATCTAAAAAGGGGACTCTAAAAAAACTTGGGAGCTGCAGAATCCACAAAATGACACAGAGAAGCTAACTTCCCACTGAGGACAGCCTGGCAGGCCAGCGCAGCACTCTGGGAGCCAAGCCCAGGCCAGAGGTTTTAGCTCCAGGGCGGGTCTGACCAGCTCACTGGAGGGACTCCAGATCAGCAGCAGCTGTGGCTGTTTCAGAATTATCAACACATAGACGCAAAGGACAAAGTGAGAGGTCAGTGAAGTCTGGACTTTGGGACCCAGTAAGTGGGAGTGCATCGGCTTTTGTTCCCAGGGTGAGAAGCTGCTGAGATGCCAGGCACAGCTAACCAGTGCCACATGGCAGCTTCAGGGCCTGGCCTGCAGAGTGTAGGGGGACCAAGAGACCAGTCTTAGGGGTAATTGCTCTTGCTTTAACCTACTTGGATCTGGACTGCAGTCTAGGGTGGAGGTCCTGGGGCATGTGACCAGCTTGCCAGACAGTGTGGAGGCCTCTGGCAGCTGAAAAAACTCCAGTGTTTGGGAAGAAACCTCCCCTGTCTGGTGGCAGAGTCCTACTGTGGCAAAAAGCCCAGGGGTCAAGTGACCGAGGGGAGACATGACCAGGCAAAGGAAACAAAGCAAACAGAAGGTTCCAACATTAGACCCCTATTTTTGGGACAAAAAGGAGCAAAGCATGGAATAGGAGGAAGACAGTGAAGTCAGAACTCCTGCACCAAAAGCTTCAAAGGAAAATACAAGCTGGTTACAGGCCATAAAGGACCTTAAGAAGCAGATAAGAGAAGTGGAGGAAAAATTGGGAAGAGAAATGAGAACAATGCAAGAAAATTATGAAATGAGAGTCAATAGCCTGACTGGGGAAAATAACACCTTAAAAAACAGACTAACTCAAATGGCAAAAGAGGCTCAAAAAAGCAATAAGTAGAAGAATGCCTTAAAACGCCAAATTCGCCAGATAGAAAAAGAATCTCAAAAACTCACTGAGGGGAATCATTGCTTCAGAATTAGATTGAAGCAAATGGAAGCTAATGACTTTATGAGAAATCAAGATGCTGTTAAACAGATCCAAAAAAATGAAATAATAGAAGGCAATTGTGAAATATACAACCTACCTTTTGATAGAGAGGTGATGGATTCGGAGTGCAGATTTAGATTTTTTTTGGCGGGGGGAGGGAATGTGGCCAACTCAGGAATTTGTATTGACTGTACATCTTTGTAATGAAAGATTTTGCCTTTCTTGATTTCTATTTTTTTAAGCAATCAGGGTTAAGTAATTTGCTCAAGGTTACATGGCCAGTTATTTCTGGGTGTGGTGCTAAGTATCTGAGCCCAGATTTGATCCCCAGATCATCCCGACACTGGAGCTGGTGCTCTCACTTGCTGAGCCACCTGGCCGTTCCTTTTTCTTGCTTTCTCAATGAAGGGTGAGGGAGAGTATAAAGGTAAGCAGTAAGCAGAAAGGGTAGCTCTTCAGTTGAAGAAAAAATTAATTAAAAACATAGGTGAATGGGGGTGGCTAGGTGGTGCAGTGAATAGAACACTGGCCCTGGAGTCAGGAGGACCTGGTTTCAGATCTGGCCTCAGACATTTAACACAAAAACTAGCCATGTAACCTTTGGCAAGTTGCTCAACCCCAATTGCCCTCCAAAAAGCAAAAACAAAAACATAGGTGAATGAAGTGAAAATAGAAGAGATTATGGAGGGATACACTAATGGACATTTATTAACTAATTTTAAGTGTAAATACATGTTTATTTGGTTTTAGGCTTATTAACTGTAAAATAAATGATTAATGTAAGGTACAGCAAGGGGAAAATGGTTTTTTTAATGTAAAATACAGTCCAGGATTAAGAAATAAAAGGTGCCAAAGTATTAAAAAATTTTTTTTCTTCACCCCCCCCCCATGGCAGCATGTAATCAAGTATAGGATCTGCAAATGCTTTCGCATTAGACATTAGTCAGATTGTAAAGAAGGATTATCAATGGGATGAACAATGGGAAAGAGGAAGCAAATCCAAAAAAGAAAAAGAAAGAGAAGCAGTTTTTGCTTCAGTCTGCATTCAGACTGTCGTTTCTTCTAACTCTTTCTCAGCATGTAAACATCTTTTTCCATCATGAGTCTTTTGGAGTTGTCTTACAGCCTTGCATTGCTGAGAAGTGTTTGCTTTTCAGAGATTCCGAAAGGGCATCATGCTGAAGCTTTCTAGCAGGCAGCAATGGCTAGTCACAACTGGAATGCATGAGCATTATCAGAGTAAGCAGATTCATAAATATTGAAGCAAATCATATCAGTAGGAGAGAAATAGTAGAAAAATAAGAGTAGAGCGACACATTAGGAGATCAATAAGTAAGCCTGAGGAGTCAGACAAGCAAACAAGGAGAGCAGTGTCATGGAAGTAAAGGGAGAACTGAAGCTTCCATTTCTTTTTGGTTGTATTTTTCAATATCAATGTCAAAGTTGGTCATTACACATAAGTTGCATCTGTAATTGTGTCAGATTTCTCCTGGTTCTGCTCTATTAGGGTTATCTTTAAAGAGATTAGACTTGGTGATCAATGTAAACTAATGCAAAGAAATGGTAGAAACTGTTTAGCACTGTGGTCTGTGAAACTTTGCAACCTATCAAATACCTCATAAGGTATACTTAGACTTACATAGGAGAAGATTTCTATCTTTCATGAACTGACAGAAAACAAATCCTCACACTACAAATATAGACCTCAAAATAACCAGGAAAACATAATCAATGAACTGAGCTAGAAGCCAGACATTATCATCTGAATTGTCTCCAAATATGACAGAAGCAGGGAGCTATTTCAAGGATATTGGCTACTAAATGAGATAGAACAATCCACTTAACACAGATTAAAAGGAGTGACCCTTCACTCTAAAACTCTCAGAATCCCCTGAGCTTTTTAAGCCTCTTCCTATACTTCTGGTGATGGGTGAATGAGTGCTTCCTTTCCTTATCCCAGCAAAAAACAGAAATTCTTACACATCACAACCAGTTCATGCATTGGGCTAGATGGGTTTGACTTTCTCTGGCTTCCTTTTAATGTTTCCCCTTCTGTTCTAGAATCTTTTCCAAGAAAATCCCAAATGGGCCTGAGTTTCCACGTCTGTAAAAATGAGGGAGGTTGTTAGTGTCAAACTCAAGTAAAAATGGATTAATATGGAGGCCACATATTGATATAGAAAATGACAAATTAACATTATATTGTATTATTTTAATCTGGTCTGGGTCAGACTGTGAGTTTTGCAGTGCAGCCTGTATCCAACTAGTTTGTTATGTCTATTAGATAATGTTTTAGGACCCTTCTAGCTCTAGATTCATATAACTAGCAGGGGAAACTTGATACTTCAGTCATAATAACTATCAAAGAACTTACAGAGAGAGAGATGGGCCTGACTGGAATGTGAGTCTTTTGGAACAAACCACTCTGGGGGTAACATACTCTAGTTACTTGAGGATATATGCTGATATTGTTTTCAGTCCCTTAATACATATTGCTGTCATGATTAAATGCTTTTTCATAGACATTCCTTCCCTAAGTGAAAAACTAAATAAGTAGGCCTGAATCATCTTCAGAAATTTTGTCTTTTTTAACTGAGTGAAACTGAGAGGCCTAAGATATACCTATTATCATTAGAGGTCCCCATTATTTGAACCTGTCTTTGAGGTTCTGGATATAATAGAAACCAGAACTCATATTTGCATACAATGAATCATCAAGACAGATGTCTTTATCAAGAAGTTGCTGTAAAAGGAATATAGAGAATGGAATAAGTAAAGAGGAACCTGGAAAGTCTCTAAAGACCTATTTCCGGTTTTGGACACAGACTCTGTAATGATACATTGTATAAGGAATTAATCTATTTATATGAAAATCTCATTTTAGGGTCATACCAGATACTGGGATAATTGGGACTATACTGGGAAATTGAGTCACAATTACTTAGAGACTATACCTCTCACCGATGCTTTCATTCCAATCTTTCTGGAACTCTGTCTTCTAGGTCATCAAAGGATAATTATTTTTCTGTCCTGAAGAAAAGCTTATAATGAAAACCAAAAATATGTACCCTCGGGGTGGCCAGGTAGCACAGCGAGTAAGAGCACCGGCTCCAGTGTTGAGAAGACCTGGAGATCGAATCCCAGGCTCAGACACTTAGCACCCACCCAGAAACACCTGGCCGTGTAACCTTGAGCAAGTTACTTAACCCCAATTGCTTAGGGGTGGCCAGGTGGCTCAGCAAGTAAGAGCACCGGCTCCAGTGTTGGGACGACCTGGATCAAATCCGGCCTCAGATACTCAGCACCACACCCAGAAATAACTGGCCGTGTAACCTTGAGCAAGTTACTTAACCCCGATTGCTTAAAAAAAAAAAATATCTACCCTCTTGAAGGACAGTGAAGAGTGGGGGGGAATGCATTCTTCACTATGGACATTGGGAAGGCAGACTTTCGAATAACAATTTTGAAGTTACACAGCTCATTAGGGAAATGCTTCTTTCAAAAAATAACTCAGAAATGAAGTCCATGTAAAAACATCTCAATAGATATGATAATCCATGACATCTGATGAGGTCACCAAGTGAGAGACAGCAGAGAAAAGAAGGGGGACCAGGATACAGTCTTGAGATACATTCACAGCTGATCCAACCATTCTGGAGAGCAATTTGAAACTCTGGCCAAAGGGGTATAAAAATGTGCCTACCCTTTAACCCAGCAATACCACTTCTAGGGCTATATCCCAAAGAAGTCATAAAAATGGGAAAAAGGCCCACATGTACAAAAATATTTAGATCAGCTCTTTTTGTGGTGGCCAAGAACTGGAAATTGAGATGTTTATCAATTGGGGAATGGTTAAACAAGTTATGGTATATGAATGTAATGGTATACTATTGTGCTATAAGAAGTGATGAACAGGCAGACTTCCGAGAAACCTGGAGAGGCTTGTATGAACTGAAGCTGAGTGAGAGGAACAGAACCAGGAGAACATTGTACATAGTAACAGCCAAAGTGTACAAGGACTGATTTTGATAGACTTGGCCCTTCTCAGCAATGCAAGGATCTAAAACAATTCCAAAGGACACATGATGGAAAATGCGAGCCACTTCCAAAGAACTATGGAAATGGAATGCAGAACAAAGCAGACTATTTTCTTTTTTTCTTTTTTCTTTTGTTTTCTTTTTCTTTTTTTATGGTTTTTCCCATTCGTTAATAATTCTTCTATGCAATGTGGCTAATGTTAAAATATGTTTAATAGGAATGTATGTGTAGAATCCATATCAGATTGCAAGTCATCTTGTAAAGGGAAGGGTGAGGGAGGAGGAGAAAATTTAAAACTTATGGAAGTGAATGTTGAACACTAAAGATAAATAATTTTTTTTAAGAGATACACTCACAGATAGAGATGTGATATGATGATCCTCCAAATAAAACTGATCTATGTTCAGATAGACTAAAAAAAAAAGAATTCAAAAAAAGGAGGCAGTGTCATAAAATGCCGGAGGGGAGGTTGAGTTGCAAGACTCTGGCTTCAGCTAAGCAGGCTGGTTGTCGAAGGAAGGATTCTGTCAGAGTTACAGACCAAGTGAAAAACAACAATAAAGATCCTCAGGAAAATGACTCACCAGAGACAACAAATATGAGTTTTAAGTTTGGTCATGCTGAACTTGTTTTTATTTTTACTGAGATAATAGCAATCATTATTACTAGGAGGAGGTAGCTCAGGGGCAAATTCTCCACATTTCATTGCTGTTTGGTCTCCTGCTATTTTTAATTCTTCTTATGTGATGTGTCATTAGCAAATCTTTGAAAATTGGATCAAGGACCAGGTTTTAAAGTAGCTAGGTCATGAGTTACTCATTATATTTAATATGATATGTATGGAGATTACTTCTTAATAAAATTATATTAATTTTTAAACTTTTTATTTGGATAAATAAGGAAAATGGGAATCTAAATAAGCAATTTAGATCATGTTCCAGAAGGAACAATGGAATTATACTAATCTGAGATTTATTACTTTATTTGAAAATTCATACACATTTTGTAGAAAGACTTTTTTTTTTCTCTTTTGTAGTACAGGGAGGGTGTCTGGCCCTGTGATATCATGTCTATGGGGAAATTGCAGTGTGGAGATTTCATCAAGTGATGCATATAGATGTTCAACCCATTAGTAACTTATAGCCCTATAATCTTAGGGAGTTATCAGAATTACTAAGAGATTAAATGACTCATCCATTCATGTTCACACAGATAGTGAATGTCAGAGGCAGGAGGACTTGAAAGAAGATCTCCCTAATTCCAAGGCCCACCCTCTATCCACCTTTTCCCATTGCCTTTCAATGTTTGTCATTAAGTAAATTAATGTGTCCAAAAAGGGCAGGCCGACAGGAAGGGTCTATTGCACCATGCTGAGAGCCAAGTTGTTCTGGTCCAGACTCATGGCCCAGACTGGTCAGAGCAGACTTTAGGAGAGTGAATCACCAGTTTCTGTGGTGGTTTCCAGACTTCTCAACCAATAAACACCAAAGAGAAATAAAAGGGCTGTAGGGAACTCTGTTGGAACTGGGTGAGAGAAGAGCCCGGTCTGGTAAACAGGAAAAAGAAATCATAAGGAACTTATTAAGGTTGAACTATTTACATTCCTACAAGGAAAAAACAATAATTATAACTCATGAGATTTTTCTCAGTATGAGGATAGTTGAAGGAAGTACATATGTGTATATATATATGTATGTATAGTAGGGTGTAAGTGTGTGTATATGTGTGTGTATGTATGTACATGTATACATAGGGCACAGGGTGAGTTGAATATGAAGGGATGATATCTAAAAAATAAAATTAAGAGTTGAGAGAGGAATATATTGGGAGAAGGAGAAAGTGAGAGATAGAATAGGGTAAATTATCTCATATAAAAAAGGCAAGAGAAAACTTTTACAATGGAGGGGAAGAGCAGGAAAGTAAAATGGAATGGGTCAAACTTACTCTAATTGAATTTGGCTTAAAGAGGGAATAACACACACATACAACCAGGTATTTTACCCTACAAGAAAGTAGGGAGGAAGGGCAGATTGGGGGAGAGGGTAGTTAGAAGCACACACTTTTGAAAAGGGACAACGTCGAAGTAGAAAATAGAATAAGTGGGATAAGTTGGAGGGAAATATAGTTAGTCTTTCACAATATAACTACTATGGAAATGTTTTGCATAAGTAAAATATATAATATGTACACATGTATTATACACAAGTATAATATATAAAATATATACACATGTATAACATATTGAATTGCTTGTCTTCACAGTGATAGGTGAGGAGAAAAGAAAGGAGAGAATCTGAAAAAAAAGTTAAAAAATTTTAAATTGTTTTTTAAAAAAAGAAAGAAGCATTAAGGCATTTTATTTAATGGAAAGACCAGAATTCAAGAAAGAAGACCAGGCAAATAGAAGAGTTTTGAAATGACAGGCTGATTTTCTTATACACTGAAAAGAAAAATGGGAAAAAAAAGCAAGCTCTACACAAGAGAGACTTTCAGTTTCATGTATAAAACTCTTTTATTGCTATGTACATGAAAAGGCCCATTTTATTTAGTGTTTAAATTCAGAATAAAAATAAAAAATGATTTTTAAAAGAGGAAATTGGCTTTTATATCCTCAAAGTATTTTGATGATATAAGTAATGAAAAGTAATGAAAACCTTTCATTTAACAGTTACTGTGAGGAAATGTAGAGATGAAAAAAATAAGTCAACTTCCCTCCCTCTTTCTTAGCTCCTAAGCTGAGCTGGGTAACTTTAGTCAGCAAGGGACACTTGCAAATCAGTCCATGACTTCATTGTGAAGTGGCCATTCTTCTCAACCTCCACTAATTGGAAAATGAGCCCTGAAAAGGTAGTAGTGAAGGTAGAGAAAAATCTGTGGAAAACTAGATTGACATGTTCTGTTGGTTTACATGTTGCCTTAGAATATAGAAGCTAGGATTCAAGTACCTTTTCCCTGAGTTCAGAACTTCTAACTTCCTATTCATAGACAAACATATATACAATGAATCATTGAATTTTTGAGCTTGAAGGAATCTTAGAAATTATATCATTAACTCCCCATTCTTCATTTTGTAGATAAGAAATTATATCATTAACTCCCCATTCTCCATTTTGTAGAGAAGAAAAGAGATAGAGAGATAAGGAATCAAGATCACACAGCTGGTATTTGACTAGAACTCAAATGTTCTCCTTCAAAAATTCAATTAAAATACTTATTAAGAATTTACCATTTGCAAGGCACCATGCTGGTCCCTGAGAACACAAAGATAAATGTTAAAGAATTGACTCTCTGGGGGAAAAATTGCATGACACACTTTTAAATTTATCTGTATTGTTAACATTTTCTCCTATACTTTAAAGTCCAGACAATTGACAAAAGAATGAATCAAATCTTGAGTTATAGCTTTTTATGATCTCCAACGTGTTAATTCTTACACTGAAAAGTAGACAGTCAGCTTTCAGGAATCTGTACAAACTTACACCAGCACATCCTCAATACACAGTCCTTGCCCCTCAGGGTGCTTACAGTAAAAAAAAATGACATGTAAAGTAATGTAAAATGGGGTCAATGTAGAAGGGGTCCAAAGAGAAACTCCAATGAAATGATATAGTACAACAAGATCTGAGGAGGTATTGATTGCCTTTGTTTTGGGGCAATCTTAAAATCTTCATGTAAAATGTGGTAGGTAACCAAGCTTAGCCTTCAGGTAAGGATTCAGCAGGCAGAGATGTATCATGTGGACTATGGCTATATAAATGGCCACTTGAATATTGAGATGGAGTAGATAGAAGAATGGGCTCAAGGAATTGCTAGTAGTCCTATTTGACTAGAACATGTAAAAGAATATACTATAAAATATGCCTTAAACATTAAAATGGCACTAAATTTTGGCAGGTCTTAAATCCCAGTTCAAGGTGTTTATATTTTATCTCATGGGCAATAAGAAACCATTTTATGATTGTGAGTAAGGGAATGATTTAACCAGACCCATGCATGCATAAGAAAACCATTTTGGCAGATTTATGAAGGATGAATTGCAGAAAGGAACTAAATGCTAAGAGATCTATCAGGAGATTATTACAATAGTCCATTAAAGAGATAATAGAGTGGGTTAACCAGGTAGGTGGCAGTGTAAATGAAAAATACGGGACAGATTCAAGAAATATCATGAAATAAAATTGAGAGGAATTAGTATAGCCAGGTAGAGATTGCCATAAGCATTTAAAATGTCAGACTAGAATGCAATGTAGAGTCTGGGGCTAGATTTATAGATTTGCATATCAATGATTACAGAAACCAGGGGAGTGAAATGAGATCACTACCTGCAGGGGGAAGAGAAGGCCAAGGATTGAACCTTAAAAGAGAACTACACAGTTATCTTTGTAAATAGGCTTGATTAAATGCGATACTTCACCACATGTGCCCACTTTAGCTTCAAATCTGAGACATAGAAATTCAGGAAAAAAAATTTTGCCAAAATATCCACATGAAGGATCTCCTCAACCTAAAACAATCCCCTTTGAATTTTTTTCAGATACACATGTTTACCTAGGACAGTTAAAAATGCATGACCCTTCTCCCCCTTATATTCAGTGATTTCATACAAAATATTAAAATAAGAACACATGAAACAGTTTCATAATTTTATAGTTCTCCACTATTAAGTTTTCCTTTTTTTCCTAACTCAGCAGAGAGACAATTTACTACTGTTTTCAGATAAAACACCTTACCTTGATGTATTGATGGAGTTGTCTGAGACGTGCCAGCCTTTCCATTTTCTACATATCTTAGTGAACTGGCACAGTGTCAGAAGCATAAATTGCTGCATTCTTTTCTGTCTGCAAATCTTTGCTGTGTGACAGTTCTAGAAATTGAGGTATTCTGTCTTCCCATATCTTCTCCTCTCCCTTTTCCCCCTCTAAAACTTTTTAGCTACAATAGCCCACTAAAAATACCAATTCACATTTCACCTTCTGAAGCCATCAGGGTTTGAGTTACACAGTAGATAAATATAATGGCGAGCACAGAAATAGTTCACACCTTGTTTGATCTATTGAATTAACACCTTGTTTCAGATCAAGTTTCTTTTGAGCATTGTATCGTCTGTTAAGAAACAGAACATTCGAACCCTGCAACTTGTGAACCCTAGAACTTATGAACTCCTCCAACAGGAAGGGGAGGAACTAATGACCATATATGAAGAGAGACCCAGGCACAGACAGCAGAACGGAGAAGAGGACTCTTGTGGTGGCAGAGTCAAGAAGGAGAAAACTTGTGGTATCCTAGCACTCTGTTTGTTTGCTCTGTCTGTGTTCATGTTTGTTTGTGATACTTTGTACAGAAGCCCTGGGACCTTA
Source organism: Petaurus breviceps papuanus (assembly GCF_028583685.1). NCBI lineage: Eukaryota > Metazoa > Chordata > Mammalia > Diprotodontia > Petauridae > Petaurus > Petaurus breviceps. Next base: position 11,624,228 of record NW_027185860.1, on the reverse strand, counting down.
CTGGAAACCCTGAAAGAGGAGGGTTTTGGAGGCCCTGGGACTTTACTGATGATTTGTGTTGACCTCTTGGACCTTGTTTGTGGGTTTGTCTTGATTTCTATGTTGATGGTTTGTGTTGGGTTTTCAAACCTTGATGGTGGGTCTGAGTTGATTTCACAGGAAGATAGTGAATTGATGATGGTTCTGGCAATGTGTGTGAATATTATTGTGACTCTGTCAAGCTTTGTCTTCCCAGAAACAGGAACTGTGAAGGACTTGAGGTGGAGTGGAAACTGTGAACTTCAATATGGAAGGGGAACTGGATGAAGAACTGGACAAGGAAACTGGGAGCTGCCTGCCTTTGAACCCGGGTGACAGTTGGAGCTGGGACCATAGAAGAGGAACCATGGAAGCTGAGAGCCAGTCTCAAGTCAAACTGAAAGCAGACTTTACTTGGATACTGTGTACTGACTGAGAAGATTATGATTTACTGTGATCTAGGGGGAGAACTTTGACTTTTGTACTTTGTGATGGAATTAAGGATTTTGTGATTGACTAAATGAATGTACTTTGTTTAAAACTATGTGACCACTTTGTTGAAAACTATGTGGCCATTTTAGTGATAAGTTGTTGAGTTGTGACATGGTGAATGCTTTATTTTGATTTTCTATGAATGTTTTGCTCTGATGTGTTATTAAATAGAGAGCTCACTATACTACGTAATCAGAAGCTTGAAAGCTGTTCACAGCAGAAGTCTTCTGGAAAGATGCTCATGTGTGGCTTTACAGTCAAGGATAATTCTTTCCTTTGGGCTTCAAATGATTTACTACTGAGCCCTATACTGTAGTTTCAGAGTATCAACAGATAGGTACATTTATTCTGGGGTTGCCATTTTTGGGTTTGGGGCAAGGGGAAAGTAAACACACAAGGTAGGAGTCCATAGCGTGGTATCTGTAAACTTGAATATTTTTTAAAATATTTTAATAATTATTTCAATATAATTGTTTTTCTTTACAATTTTTTGTGTTTTTTTATTTTTTGTTATAATTTTATTTTATTTTTTTGCTTTTTGGAGGGTAACTGTGGTTAAGTGACTTGCCCAAGTTCACATGGCTATTTTTTGTGTTAAGTATCTGAGGCCAGATCTGAACCCAGGTTCTCCTGACTCCAGGGCTGGTGCTCTATTCACTGTGCCACCTAGCCACCCCTTTTGTATTTTATTTTGTGCATTAAGATATTATTTTGAAAGGTGGTCCACAGGCTTTAACAAAGGTGTACATGGCACAAAATGGATTATGAACCCCTTGATCTAAGTGAAGAGACACTTTGAAACTTATGCAGAGGAGTCCTAGAACTGATTGATCTCTTAGAGAGTCATAAGAATTAGAAACTATCTATGTATTTAAAGCCATCACCAGGTAATAGCACTCATACAATATAAAGGTGTATATATTTAGGCCCAGTATTAAAGATGAAACACTAAAAACATTTCAACTTAATTAGATTAGCAATTATGTAGTATTATTTACAAAGAATGACAATAATAGCTGGTTAGTTTAAGTAATGTTATAATGAAGTTTTCATTTCACTGAGGGGTAGCCTAATTGAGTATGGATACCTTTACTTAAAAGCACAGAGATTAGAAATTCATCTGTGACCAAAGGGGGAGATTTATAATCATGGAGAGAACTACATTTGATTTTTTTAGGTATAATGTGAATATAGATTTTGGGAGGGGTGGGGCATATCACAAGTACATATATTCTTGCCAGAGAAGCTTGCTACAGTCACAAAGGTCTATCACAAAATCTAAATGGAAGATGTATAAATGATGGAGTTTCTAAATGTTCCCATCACAGATTATATAGTGTTGCTTTTATTTATCTCTCATAGATACGCTAAAGATCCTCCTAAACGAGTTCCATTAACACTCAAAAAAGTTTAGATTAATGATCTGAAAAAATAACTGAAAGAAGGATGATATTAAATTGGATGGACAACCCGTAGTGCTCATCTATTTGTGCATATGTGTTGGAAAGGCATATCAGATAGATAATAATTTAGACACAGAATTGAACCAGAGAAGGAAGGCGGATTGCACTGACTCTGAGAAATTATAAATTTATTTTTAATCATCCCAAGCATACATATCCCTGAAATAAAGAACGGTTTTTTAACATTAATATTTTTCCAATACTGTTGTTTGACTTTTCAGTTATGGAATACCACAGTCTCCAAAGAATTGAAGTTATGGTTCAAACCAAGGGTGACAGAGGGTAAATAACAAGTATGAGCAGACTTCAAACCTTTACAGATGAGAAAAAGCTACAAACAAGCTAATGTAAATGATTTCATAAGAGAAATGTAACTGGAAAAAAGATGAGTCAGTCATATAACAAGAGCAAAAGCTAGCCAACAATAACTTGCTTGCTCCATAGGCATTTACTCAGTACAAAGAGATCTGAAACAAGATCTGTCTTGTAGGATTGTTGAGTGGGTTTCCTATGGTTTGTTTGTGACAGAACATGAGCAAGAATAACACAGAAGCAGGGCAGCTAGGTGGTACAGTGAGTAAAGCGCTCGCCCAGGAGTCAGGAGGATCCAGGATCGGTTCTGGCCTCAGATACTTAACACCCACACAAAACAACTGGCCATATAACCTTGGGCAAGCTACTTAATCCCAACTGTTTAAAAAAAAGAATAACACAGGATGGGCAGGCAAAGAAATCTTGTGAATTGTTTCATTAAAATTGAGTGCCTGAGAGATGCAGAGCCAAAATGGTGAACTAAAAGCAGAGATTTACTTCAACTCTTCCCCAAACCCCTCCGAATATGTGAAAAATGACTCTAAACAAGTTTTAGAGCAGCAGAACCCATAAAATGACAGGGTGAAACAAATTTCCAGCCCAAGACAACCTAGAAGGTTTAAAAGGAAATGTCTATTGCACTAGGCTGGGAGATGAGTACAGTCAAGCATGGCCCATGTCAGCACAGACTGGGCCCCAGCAAAACTGGAGCAGGTCTCTGGGGACTGAATCACTGGTAGTTGTGGCAATTTCCAGACTTCTTAAACCCCAAATACTAAAGAAAACCTAGAATGTCATTGAGTCTTTGGGATCTGGGTGAGAGAGGAGCATAGTCCAGCACCCAGTACCCTGGTGGCAGCAGTGACTGCTTCTGGAGTTTTTGGCCCACAGACACTGGGGGAATCATGCTGCTGATCAGAGGAGGATTTCAGGGATCTATTATATAGGTATACACACACACACACCATATATATATATGTATATACATACATATATATATACATACATATATATATATATATATAATATATTCTATAAGTATCTCTGAAAACAACTGCACAAAACCCTTGAAGTTTGGAAGAGTACACCCTTCACACTGGAAGCAGAGTTCTACCTTAGCAAAGAGTTAGAAAGCCAAGTAATTGGCTGAGGGAAATGATCAAACAGCAGAAAAACCCTCAGATTATAGAATCTTACTCTGGTGAGAAACACAACCAAAATATACAACCAGAAGAAGACAACAAAGTCAAAGCTCCTGCATCCAAAGCCTCCAAGAAAACTATGAATTGGTTTCAGGCAATGGAAAAGCTCAAAGGGGATTTTAAAAATCAAGTAAGAGAAGAAGAGGAAAAATTGAGAAGGGAAATTAGAGATATGCATGAAATCATGAAAAATGAGTCAACAACTTGCCACAAAAAAGACATTAAAAAAGAGACCAAAAAATTGAAGAAAATTAACACCTTAAAAAATAAACCAACTCAAATGGCAAAAGAGGTTCAAAAAGTCAACAAAGAGAAGAATGCCTTAAAGAAACAGAATTGGCCAAAAGGAAAAAGAGATCCAATACTCGCTGAAGAAAATAATTCCTTAAAAATTAGAACGGAGTAAATAGAAGCTAATGACTCTATGAGAAATCAAGAAATGATAAAAAAAATACAAAAGAATGAAAAATAGAAGACATTGTGAAATATCCCATTGGAAAAAACTACTGACCTGGAAAGTAGGTCCAGGAGAGATCATTTAAAAATTATTGGACTACCTGAAAGCCATAATTTTAAAAAGAGCCTACACATGACCTTTTAAGAAATTATCAATAAAACTACCCCAATATTGAAATGATCCACTGATTATTATTATCCTCCTGAAAGAGATCACAAAAGGAAAGCTCCTAGCAATATTATAGCCAATTACCAGAGTTCATAGGTAAAGGAGAAAATATTGCAAGCAATCAGAAAGAAACAATTCAAGCATTGTGGAAATGCAATCAAGATAAGGCAAGATTTAGCAGTTTCTACATTAAGGGAACAGAGGGCTTGGAATATGATATTCCAGAGATCAAAGGAGCTAGGATTAGAACCAATAAGCATCTACCCAGCAAAACTGAGTATAATACTTCAGGGGGAAAAACAGATATTCAGTGAAATAGAGGACTTTCAAGCATTATTGATGGAAAAAAAACAGAGCTGAATAGAAAATCTGACTTTCAAATACAAGAATCAAGAGGAAGACAAGAAGGTGAACAGAAAGAGAAATAATTAAAGACTCAGTAAAGTTCAACTATTTACATTCCTACATGGAAAGAAGGTATTGGTAACCCATGAGATCTTTCTCAGTATTAGGTAGTTAGAGGAATATATATTTGTGTGTGTGTGTGTGTGTGTGTGTGTAGACATGGGGTACAAGGTGAATTGAATATGAAGGAATGACATCTAAAAATAAAATTAAGGGATGAGAGAGGAATATATTGGGAGGAGAAAGGGAGAGGTAAAATGGGGTAAATTATCTCACCTAAAAAAAAGACAAGAAAAAGCTTTTACAATGTAGAGGAAGAGGGGGGATATGAGAGGGAATGAGTGAACCTTACTCTCATTGAATTTGGCTTAAGGGGGGAATAACATACACACTCAATTTGGTATCTCACCCTACAGGAAAGTAGTCGGTAAGCAAATAAGAAAGGGGAGATGATAGAAGGGAGGGTAGATTGGGGGAGGGGGTAAGCATAAGCAAACACTTTTGGAGAGGGATGGGGTCAAAGGAGAGAATAGAATAAATAGAAGGCAGGATAGGATGGAGGGAAATATACTTAGTCTTTGACAACATGATTGCTATGAAAGTGTTTTGTTATAAATTTGCTTGCTTTCTTAATGATGGTGGGTGGGGCAGGAGGAATGGAGAGATTTTGCAACTCAAAATTTTAAAAGCAAATGTTAAAAATTGTTTTTACAAAAACTGGGAAATAAGATATACAGGCAATGGTTATATTGCACTAATCTATCTTGCCCAACAGGAAAATAGAAGAGGAAGAGGATAATAGAAAGGGTGGGGGGTATGTGATAGAAGGAAAGCAAATTGGGGGAAGACATGATCAGAATGCAGATCTTCCTGGGGTGGGGAGAAGGGAGAGATAGGGAGAAATTCTGGAACTCAAAATCTCATGAAAGTGAATATTGAAAACTAAAAATTAATTAATTAATGAAAAATTTTATCTGTTTCTTTTTAGTTTTTAACATTCATTTCCACAAGATTTTGACTTACAAATTTTCTTTCCATCTTTCCACTAGCCTCCACCCCCAATCTGCTCTCTCTTATATCCTCCCTCATCCTCACTCTAAATTTCTAGTAGGTCAGGATGGATTTCTATACCCCAGTGCCTGTATATCTTATTTCCCAGTTGCATGTAAAAAACAATTTTTTAACATTTATTTTAAAAGCTTTGATTTCCAGATTCTTTCTCTTCTCTCCTCACCCACCCCCACTGCGAAGACAAGCAATTCAATATAAGTTGCACATGTGTAGTTATGCAAAATATTTCCATAGTAGATATATTATGAAAGACTATATATTTCCTTCCATCCAATCCTGCCCCCCACTTATTCTATTTTCTACTTTGACCCTGTCCCTTTTCGAAAGTGTGTGCTTCTAACTACCCTTCCTGCCCCAATCTGCCCTCCCATCTATCATCCCCCCTCTTATCCCCTTCCCCCCTACTTTCCTGTAGGGTAAGATACCCAATTGAGTGTATATGTCATTCCCTCCATGAGTTAATTCATTGAGAGTAAGGTTGACCCATTCCCTTTCACCTTCCTGCTCTTCCCCTCCATTATAACAGTTTTTTCTTGCCTCTTTTATATGAGATTATTTAACCTATTCTATCTCTCCATTTCTCCTTCTCTCATTATATTCTTCTCTCACCTCTTAATTTTATTTTTTAGATATCATCACTTCTTATTCAACTGATACTATACCCTCTATGCATGCACACTCATATACCCACACTCACATATGTATTTATACACATATACACCCTCCTATATATACAAATGTATATACACACATGTATATTCCCTTCAACCATCCTCATACTGAGAAAAATCTCATGAGTCACAATTATCATTTTTCCAAGTAAGAATGTAAATAGTTCAACTTTAATAAATTCCTTATGATTTCTTTTTCCTGCTTACCTTCTCATTTTTCTCTTGCTTTCTGTATTTGAAAGTCAATTTTTCTGTTCAGTTTTGGTTTTTCATCAAGAATACTTGAAAGTCCTCTATTTCATTGAATGATCATATTTTCCCCTGAAGCATTAGACTCAATTTTGCTGGCTAGGTGATTCTTGGTTTTAATCCTAGCTCCTTTGACCTTTGATTACATTCCAGGCCCTTCGATCCCTTAATGTAAAGGCTGCTAGATCTTTTGTTATCCTGATTGTGTTTCCACAATACTCAAATTACTTCTCCCTGACAGCTTGTAAATTTTCTCCTTGACCTGGGACCTCTGGAACTTGGCTATGATATTCCTAGGAGTTCTTTTTGGGGATCTATTTTCAAGAGACTATTGGCGAATTCTTTCAATTTCTATTTGCCCTCTGGTTCTAGAATATCAGGGCAATTTTCCTTGAGAGTTTCTTGAAGGATGATTTCTAGGCTCTTTTTTTGATCATGGCTTTCAGGTAGTCCAATAATTTTTAAATTAACTCTCCTGGATCTATTTTCCAGGTCAGTGGTTTTTCCAATGAGCTATTTCACATTGCCTTCTATTTTTTCATTTGTTTGGATTTGTTTTATAGTATCCTGATTTCTCATAAAGTCATTAGCTTCCATTTGCTCCAATCTAATTTTGAAGGAATTATTCTCTTTAATGAGGTTTTGAAATTCCTTTTCCATCTGAGCAATTCAGTCTTTGAAGGCACTCTTTTCCTCACTGGCTTTTTGGGTCTCTTTTGCCTTTTGAGTTAATCTATTTTTTTAAGGTGTTATTTTCTTCAGTATTTTTGAGGGTCTCTTTAAGCAGGCTGTTGATTCACTTTTCTTGATTGTCCTGCATCATTTTCATTTCTCTTCCCAATTTTTCCTCCACTTCTCTTACTTGATTTTCAAAATCCTTCTTGAATTCCTACATGGCCTGTAACTAGTTCATATTTTTCAGGGGAGCTTTTGATGCAGGGGTTTTGACTTCGTTGTCTTCTTCTGGTTCCATTTTTTGATCTTTTTTGTCCCCAAAAAAGGATTCAATCTTCCAATTGTGCTTCCTCTGTTTGCTCATCTTGCCAGCCAATTACTTGACTTTTGAGCTCTTTGCCACGGTAGAACTCTGCTTCCAGAGTGGAGAGAGCTTTGTCCCAAATCACTGGGGTTTTTGCAAATGTTGTTGGAGATATGAGGAGGGTGCCCTTTCTGCAGCCACAATGAGCTCTGGCACATTGCCATTTCTCACCCCAGGACCACTGCCCAAGATAGCAACCCAGATCCAAGCAGGTCAAAGTAAGAGCAATTACCTTCTGAATGGTCACTTGGTCCCCCTACAATCTGCAGGCCAGCAGCTCCCAGGCCAGCCAGTAACAGCAACCTCTGTGCCTCAGTCAATTCTTGCCCTGGGGGCAGGAGACAGACCATGCTCTTCTGTCACCTAATTCTGAGTTCCCTACTGACCTTTTACTTTCTATTTGGCATTTATGGGTTGAGAAATCTGGAAACCACCACAATTGCTTGTAGTTCACTCTCCTGACGACTGCTGTGACCTGGCTGTGCCTTTGGTCAGGGCCGCACCAGGTCTGGGACCACACAGCTCAGGTACTGCACTCGGCCCTCAGTCTGGTGTGATAGAGCCTTTCTGTTGGCCTGTTGGGCTGCCTTCAGCTGGGGATTTGTTCTTCTCTGTCACTTTGTGGGTTATGTAGCTCTAAAATTTGTTTAGAGTCATATTTTACAGGTACGGGAGGTGGTTGGTGCAGGAGCTCATGCAATTTCCTGTTTCTACTCCACCCCACCAAGAAAAATAATAAAAAAAAAGAAATTGAATGCCTAAAATTGATTAGGTCATAGACCCATCAAAGCTCCTTTGCCATGTGATAGGACATGAAAAAGTGCACACTAATTGAATGCAAGAATGAAGATGATTATTATAAGTGCTAAACAATAGGTGGCTTAACTCAAGAAATTATTAAGGGATTTGTGGGAATTATACATGTGATAGACAATAGGATGATAATTTTATAGATAGTGTTTGACTATTTATCAGGAGATTTGGATTCTAGTGTCTACTCTGTTAGAAACTTTGTAAATATGAGAATGTGATCTCTATGTGATCTTCATTTTCATGGGCTCTAAAAATGAGATTTAGGTAATATGTATGTAACTCAGAGCTCAAGTCCATTTTCATAATTTTCATTTCTAAAATTTCCTGAATCTAAGAAAAAGAAGTTCATGATCCTTTGGAAAATGAGTTTTTACCCTTGGATGAGGACTGATAATCAAAATGCCACATCAATGCCAAAAATGCTTTGATGAGGGGATACTGGAATCATCTTTGCTTCAACTCAGAGCAAAAAAACATGTAAATAGACCTTCAAAAGCTGGCACCATTCTTTGGCTTTTTTCCTCTCCATTTCAGGCCAGCAATCTGTTCACTATCTAAATACTGCCACTTTTCCTTTGGCCTGGTAATTTGAAACACTATTAAATAGATACTTGAAATGTTGTTCATGTTGACATTATCACAAGAATGGTTGGTCCTAAATGTTCCATTTTGCTATTCTCAGGCTACAGACCACTCACATGCTGTTGCATGCCATTTTTTCTGTTCATGAATGGAGCCTACAGTAAACATTTCCTAGTACAAAGTAGTGGATATGCCAGTGCCCACTATTGGCCCCTCATCTTATGTGCCATATTGTACCAGATGGTATTTCAAAATAGATCCTCTCACATGTGAAGCATTTTTAGGTGTGTGTGAGCTTCTCACTCTTTATCCCTCCTTCTATGGAATTAAAAGAAAACATAATGTGAAAGAAAGTTGATAAGTACATCTTCTTCACAGAATGTAATGGACAGCAAAGAACAGAACTTGAATTCATATATATTGCTTATAAAGTACATTTCTATGTGTTGTCTTTACCTTCATGATACTGTGAAATAGATAGAATGAATATCATTGCCCCCACTTTACAGATGAGGAAACTGAGATGCAAAAAGATAAATGACATGCCCAAGGCAGAAAGAAACTCATCAGCAGTTTCAACTAGAATTCTGAAACCAGTGGTTTTTCATTTTACCCCATAGGTTCCTGTGTACAAGAGTTAATCATCTTTCCTTGGCCAAACAGAGTAGAGAACTTATATAAAAAAGTAGAGAGAGTATAATAATATAATTTCCCTTTCCTTTCCTTGTACTCTGCCACTAACTATTAGAAAAATGTTTCTAATGTTGAAAATTAAAAATTAATTAATTTAAAATTTTTTTAAAAAGAAAAAATGTTTCTAATATATGCTAACTATAGTTTCCAAGAATGTATGAATTTTAAAATTAAATGTACTTTAGTCCAAAAAAAAAAATCTATTGGGAAGAATTGGCATGAATAAGGAGAAATAAAAATCTCTCCACCACATCTTAATATTTGTTGGGATATAATCATGGAGTTGTAATTCAATGTATTAACAATTTGTATTGTTTTTTTCTCTTTCTTTCCTTTCAATTTTCTGAATGGGCAGAGAAAGAATAAAAATTACCAGATAACGGCAGTAAACTACTAAGTAGTTCTGCCTCTTTTGACTCCCTAACTTATGTGAAATGCCTAGGTGAAGTAACCTATTCTGTGCCCTTCTGCTCTGCTGATTCCACCATCTTTTCTCCTTCTTTCCAGAAAGCCAATGTACCACACCAATACACTCTCACGTGGGCCAGCACCAACATTTGCTGCATTTGACAGCTATTGCCACTTTTCTTGGTGAGACCGTTTCACTGTGCCAGTTTTATTTTTGTTCCATACGTCTGCAAATGAAAATCTCTTATTTGTTGCCATATTTATTTTTGAGCGTGTTTGAAAAAAATATATATATAGCTGTACAATCAAGCATCAAAGATTTGGCTTCTACTCGACTTCTATTTTCATTCTAATTTTGTCTTCTAAGTTATGACAATACTTGATGCCTGCTTCAAAATGGGCATACACCGAACGAAGTATGGAATGATGGACACAAATCAGGCGGGATCTGTCATAGTAGTTCCGATTTATTGATCAGAGGACAGGGTTTATATAATGAATGTAAAGCAATTATCTCTTAGGTTCCCATGAGAAAATGTTTAATGTCTTCGTTCATTTACACACATCTGTATGTTTCAATGTCCTTGTTCCCTTGCATGCATCTATGTCTGGGTCACTGCTTGGTTATCATATCCTAAACTCCTGCAAGTCAGGAAGAGATGGTGAGCCAATCTCAAGACAAAATACAGCCTTCACAGGGAGCTGGCTTGGGAGAAATCCTGGACCATAGTCTTCCTATGTATGGACTGGGTCAGAGACTGGCCCTCAACAAACACTGTTTTAAAATATAGTAATGAAGGAGTAAGGCATGCCTAAGTTCCTACTTTCAAGGACGTTGAATTAGCATTAACCAACTATTATTCTGTTATGATATATGTCAGGTGAGTCTGTGCCCTTTAAAGAATGAGTCTTGAAATTGTTATAACTATGAAGCTCATTTTCTCTTCATAGCAAATTTCTGTAATCAGGGCAGATGAGTCATAGAGGTTTTGTAAGTATAATACTATATATCTATTAATTGATAGATACTGGAACATCTCCAATTTACTATAATAGGATGTAAGCATGAAAAAAACTCTTACAATTTAAATCTAAATTTGTGGTCAAATTATAATACAGGAATGATATCTACCTAAAGGGGGAATTAGACAAAGTATTAAATAGAGATGTAATGTAAAAGTTTTCCAATTAAATGGAATAGTGAAATTTGACAAAGCAGCAGGATTAGATTTTCTCCCTCTAATAACTATATATATATGTATATGATTGGCTTCCAAATATATCTGAGTATGGAAATTTAGGCTTTGATTATTTTTCAGTAATAAGTTCTCAAAATTGGGTTAGGGATTTTACATATAAAATTGCATTGACAATTGTAAAGAAAGTGAAATTATTTCCCCATTTTTAAAGTATCTGCTAATTTTAAAAGAAAGAAAAAGTTCACGTTACAAGTTAGACCCTCATGGATTTTTTTTCAAGATTCTTATATCAGGTACAATGCTAAGGCAAATATTTTTAAAAAGACAGCTTATGGGAATTGAATGAACCACGCTGACTCCATTTTGTGACACTTCTGAAGCTAGCTCAGTTCCCTTCTCTTCAGTTATGGGTCTCATCCAATTTATGCCTTATGAAAAAGCCTTATTGCATTGTGGTAATTGAGAGGAAACTTTGTTGTATTGCACAGATCAGAAAATGGACCAACTCTAACTGTTGATTAGAGATCTTAAACTAAGGATGTAGGTTATGATGACCAGAAACTCAGTCAGATTCAAAGATTAAAGCAGGGGATTTTCTCACCATGGTACATTTCAAGCAACCCAAATGGTTTATCTGAAAACTGGCCCCATACTGATCAATCAATTATTGCTTCCACATTCCTTTGATTATTTATAGATACTTGAAGGGGTGGGGATAGGATACATACCTCTTTTCTGAATTCAAGGAATTGCACCTGTATGTTCTCCCCCTCCCAACTTGGAAAGTCCCTAATCTTTCATTCAATTAGGAATCAGGTTACCTAAGATTGTATTGTTTCCTTTTAATTAATTGGCCTTATTTGCTGAATTGTTTTTAATGTATAAAAGTCTGTATTCAGAGTCCAAACCTAACCTGAGGAAAGAGTCTGTTCTAAATTTGTTGGGCAATTGCCATGCATTGCTTAATAAATTGATATGCTCAGAAGATTGGACTTTTGTTTTATCAGTCATTTCATCTTTTATCTATCACACTTACATAATAACAAAGTGGGGGGCAGCTAGGTGGCAGTAGTTTATCTTCTGTGCCAGGAGTCCTTCTATGCTCCATTCTAGGAGTTGACAAGGGTTTCTCATATGAATTATGTTTCTTCAAGTCATTTATAAAGATTTATTTAGGGGCGGCCAGGTAGCACAGCGAGTAAGAGCACCGGCTCCAGTGTTGAGAAGACCTGGAGATCGAATCCCGGGCTCAGACACTTAGCACCCACCCAGAAACACCTGGCTGTGTAACCTTGAGCAAGTTACTTAACCCCAATTGCTTAGGGGTGGCCAGGTGGCTCAGCAAGTAAGAGCACCGGCTCCAGTGTTGGGATGACCTGGATCAAATCCAGGCTCAGATACTCAGCACCCCACCCAGAAATAATAACTGGCCGTGTAACCTTGAGCAAGTTACTTAACCCCAATTGCTTAAAAAAAAAGATTTATTTGCAAGGGCATAACACTCTTAGGGATAATCATAAGAAAAACTCTGAGAGAACGATTACTCATTCATTTTGGACATCTTCCCATCTCTACTTTTAGAATAGTTCCCCCTTTTTAATTTGCACTCAAATGCCTTTTTGCTTCTTCAAGACTACACTGTAGTAGTTCATGCTCCAGATATTTCTATCTCCTCCAAACCAAAACTCAGCAGATCCCCTTCAATCAATTTATAAAAAAGCATTCATTAAGCACTTATTATATGAGTTGGGTGCCATTCTAAACCATGGAGAAACAAAAACGCTAATAAATCTTACATGTAAGAAAACTGAGATTGAGATGCAGGTAAGGAACTTGCTAAGGGCGTATATAAAACAATTACAAGAAAAATTGGGAGTGGGTGGGGAGAAGACACTAGCAGGAATAAGGACATCAAGAAAGGTTTATATAGAAAGTAGCATATGAACACGGTTTTGAAATAAAAATAAAAGGAGTCTAAGAGGCAAAGGTAAGGTGAGACTACATTCCAGGCTCAGGGGACAGGTGGTTTAGAGGTACAGAAACATTTGGATTGGATCACAGAGTAGGGTGAGGAAAACAACATATAATAAAGTCAGAAACATTGGTTAGGGTCAATTTGTGAGGGTCTTTAAATGCTAAAACAAGATTTTATCTTATTCTACATATAATAGGTAATCACTGGCATTTAGTCAGACTGTCATTAAAATGATTTTGATCACTGTGGGAGTAATGGGATGGTAAAAACTGAGAAAAGACCGAGAGACCAAGTAGGAGGTTGTCGTAATAGTTCTGGATAGAGGTAGTAAGACAGACAGACGATAGATAGATAGATAGATAGATAGATACATAGATAGATAGATAGATAGATAGATAGATAGATGATAGATTATTGATTAAGTGTTTAATACTATTGCATGTTTACAGGTATTGTGCAGGGAATACAAATACAAACAAACAAAAAGATCCTTATGCTCTAAGGGCTTACATTTTTTTTTTTTTTATTAAGCAATCAGGGTTAAGTAACTTGCTCAAGGTTACATGGCCAGTTATTTCTGGGTGTGGTGCTGAGTGTCTGAGCCCGGGATTCGATCTCCAGGTCGTCCCAACACTGGAGCTGGTACTCTTACTCGCTGAGCCACCTGGCCACCCCTAAGCAATTGGGGTTAAGTAACTTGCTCAAGGTTACACGGCCAGGTGTTTCTGGGTGGGTGCTAAGTGTCTGAGCCCGGGATTCGATCTCCAGGTCGTTCTGACACTGGAGCTGGTGCTCTTACTTGCTGTGCTACCTGGCCTCCCCGAAGGGCTTACATTCTAATGGAGGAAGACAACACAAAAAGGGTGAAGAGGGAAAAAGTATTAATGTAGGTAAGTAGGGGCAAGGGGAATACCAGTCATGGGAACACACATGAGGACTGCTCCTGTGAATAGTTTTAAAAGTCTAATTGAATAGTGTAATGAGTTCTCTATTTACCCAGGACTAAACTAAACATTGTTCAATAAAGTAAAGCATAAAATACATAGCAAAACCCTTAAGCAAACCATATTATCTAATAAGTACATATACATGTAGATATAGATATAGATATGATAACCCTCAGCACATCATAAGGAGTATAGAATATATCATTGTATTCAGTAGCATTCCCCAAAATACTTGTTTACATAATTGGGGGTCCCAGGCTATAGTCTTAAGGATCCCACATCCTTAAAGAATAGCAGAAAATATCACACCATATACCCCTAGATCACTGTAAGAACAATCTCCTTAATATCAAGTGTCTAAGTCCTTTTTCATCTAATTTGAGGTTGACTCCCAAGTCCCTTGGGTCTTCCTCTGTGGGCTGACCACTTCCTACTCTCACTGGGATTCACATGTAGGCAACTCTCCTCTCCTGCTCCAGGTCTCAGGTCATGGGGACTGCTCCACTTCAAGCTCCTGCTTGACAGCAGGCTCCAGGGGCTCCTTCCTGCAGTTTCCGTCTCTTGAAAAACAAAGCTTAACAGGGAAACAACACACATTACAAGCACCACCATCTCAATTCACCTCCAAAGTTCAGAAACTCTGTGTTAACAGTTCAGTTCATTTTAACAGCTCTTAAAAGGTACTTAAACTGAGCCTCCTGCCCATGGGCAGGTTTCTGCCCTACAGCTCTATTTGCTTTTACAACTCAGAATCTCCTTCCACAAGTTTCTATCATCAAAAATCTTCTCTTTGCTCTCAGAGGTCTCCTCCCAGCTCAGAGTTCTCCTCTCCCCACCTCTTTTAGGTTTCCTTTGGCTCACCTCTCACAGCTCATTCTTCTCTTCTTCATCTCTTCTCTTCATTCTCTTCTCAATGCCAGCAGCTCTCTTGATGCTGGCTTTCTCAATGTCTGATCTCTCTCACCACTGGCTCTCTTTATATACAGTTCTAGTCAGCATCTGATTGACTAGAACTCAATACCCATGTCTTATTGGCTAGAATTCACATACCAGTCTCTGAATGACTAGAACTCAATACACATGTCTGATTGGCTAGAACTCAACACCCAGATCTGATTGGCTAAAACTCAATGCACATGCAAGTCTCTGATTGGCCAGAATTCAATCCAGCAAAAAAAAAAATCCCAATTTGTTTGCCATTACACCAAGGTAGGGAAATCAGGAAAGGTAGTATCGGAGATGGGAAAGAAGTGAACGTGCAAAGCCTAAACAGTTCTTTATATATACTAATCTCTGAAGGGAGCAATAGGGGTGGTGGCATTTCCATGGTGATAAGGCTACTGAGATGGAGATGGAAAAGTCCAGAAGGTCCAGATTGGAGCTAGGAGAATTGAACCTGGACATTTCTGCAAATGATAGTTCTGGGCAAGAAATGACAAATTTCAGAACAGGGCCAGAGGAGGGGGTCCCTGGAGTGGAGGAGTACCTTAAATAGTACGCAATAATTTAAGTAGGAAAAAAAATGGACAAGTATGAGAGATGCTATGGAGATAGAAATGACCAGATTTGGCAACTGATTGAATCAAGAATAATTCTGAGGTTGAAAATCTGGGTGACAGCATAGTCATCAAGAGCTACTCCCATGGAACACTTCCCATGCTCTAGTTCTCATATGTGACTTCCTTGTTCTCTTATCTGCTATCTTGGTTCAAGAGATGGGCAGGATGTTCTGAAAATCTCCCTTGCATGGAGGAATCATGAGCCAACACCCTGAGAATGTGAGCCCTTGAGGGTGAGAACAGGCAAGAGTCAAACTCTGGTCAAACTCTGTCCTTGAATTCTTCAACCCTGACTGGACTTCTCAGAGCTGGCCCTCTACAATGATGATGCCAGATAACAGAAGAAACAAATACCAGTGATTCATGGCAAAAATGATATAGGTAATGTTGTTTGATTCATGCATAAATTGGATCTAAGTGAGGCAGAGATGCACAAAATTGTTGACTCTCTCTCACTCTCTCCTCCAGAGTCATTACAGTCCAGTGGCAGGACGGAATCAAGAAGATTAGTGATGGCTCAAGATGCAGTGAATGACCTTGGTGTCTTCGATGTTTAACCAAGCTCTAAGCTCTCCACAGTGCCTGACCTGGTTGCCCTCATAGTGATTGGAACAGATTGTTCTCATCCACCCATTCCACCAGAAGAAGTCTTCAAATGCTTGGGGTAGAAATCCCCCACAACTCACCAATGGGTTGAGACCCCTTGGCGACCCTCAGCCTGGTTTAGTCCATTTCCACTTTTAGTGTCGACCTCTTTCACCTCTCACCTACGACTCCAAGAAACTGTAGCATGTGCAGTGGCCACACTCCCAGGTTTAAGATGCAGCATAAGCTTTCCTGGGACTGGAAATAGAGATTTACTTGTTATGGTGAAAGGAGCAGGTCACATAATAACCTGTCTAGAAGTTCAGAGTTTGAGATTATGGTGAGCAGGGACAAAAGAATGTGTAAATAAATAAATAAAGGCTTTGGATAGGTGGAGTGGAATCCTGACCTGTGTCAAGAAGTCAGAGAGCCAAGAAAGTTGTTTAGAAGAGAAAAGACAGGACCATTACACAAATCGAATGAAGAAGCAAATCTGAAATTCTTTCAGAAGAGAAAGGAACAACTGTTCTTTTCTGAAAAACTGTTCTGAAAAAGAAACACCTGCTTGCTCTCCAAATATTCATAGGTGCTTCTACAGTCAGTCAATCAATAAGTATTATTAATTGCCTACTATATGCCAAGCACTGTGCTAAGCATTGGAGATAAAATGAAAGCAAAGTCCTTTAAAGAAGATTCCAGTCTAATGGGGAAGATGACATGCAAAATAATTGTGTACAAACAAGCTATTTACAGAATACATTGGAGATAATCAATCTATTAGAGAGAATTAGAAAAGATGAAAGCTTTGTTGCTGAGTTATTCATTGCTGAGGAGAGCTGATTGGTGTTTGTTGAACTGATTACAGCAATAAAGAGGTCTTTTGTTTGCCTTGGGTATGTATACAAGATGAAAAAGAGTAGCTCACAAGTCTCAAACTGGACAATTATAGTGTACTTGTGGTAATTTGCAGGTGTACAAAAAACAATTCCAGGAATCAGAAAGCATTACAATTGGGCAACTCTCTAAGACTGCTATTTGAGTTACTGCAAAGGTGATGATTTGCATTGGTAGGGAGAGTTTCCTTATGCAGTTCCCTATATCAATAAAATCACAGGTCCCATCTTGATCCCTTTCCTTTATCTGATTCTCACTAATGGGGAAAAAAACTGGTTATTGGGATGGAAATAACTAGAACTTATGGGGAATCAAGAATCATGTCAGGGCGGCCAGGTAGCACAGCAAGTAAAAGCACCGGCTCCAGTGTGGGGATGACCTAGGGATCGAATCTGGGCTCAGACACTTAGCACCCACCCAGAAACACCTGGCCGTGTAACCTTGAGCAAGTTACTTAACCCCAATTGCTTAGGGGCGGTCAGGTGGCTCAGCGAGTAAGAGCACCGGCTCCAGTGTCAGGATGACCTGGGATCAAATCCGGGCTCAAATACTCAGCACCACACCCAGAAATAACTGGCCGTGTAACCTTGAGCAAGTTACTTAACCCCGATTGCTTAAAAAAAAAAAAGTCATGTCATAGAGATGTTCTTTTTTAAAAAATACAGTTTTCAGATCCAAATTCTCTCCCTCCCTCCAGACCCTCCTCCACCTATTGAGAAGGTGAGAAACATAATACCCAGTATACATATAAAGTCATACACATTGTGGAAGAAAAAAGAAGAAAATATACTTCAATTTGCACTCTGAGTTCATCACTTCTCTCTCTGGAGATGGATAACATTTTTTATCATGAGTTCTTTGGATCATTATATTGATCAGAGTAGGTAAGTTTTTCATAGTTCATTATCATCATAATATTGTGGTTCCTGTGTACAATATTCTCCTACTTGCTTCACTTTGCAACAGCTCATGTAAGTCTTCCCAGTTTTTTTCTGAAACCATCTACTTCATCTTTTCTTATAGAACAATAATTACCCATCATAATGATATACCACAACTTGTTTAGTCATTCCCTAGGTGATGGGTTCAAGTTTCCATTTTTTGCCACCACAAAAAGAGCTACCACAAATATTTTGTACATATGGGTTCTTTTCCTTTTCCCTTGATCTTTTTGGAGTACAAACCTAATAATAATATTGCTGGGTCAAGGGTAATGCAGAGTTTTATAACCATTTGAGTGTAGTTGCACTTTTTTTTCAAAAATAATTGGATCAGTTTGCAACTACAACATGTATTAATGTACCTATTTTTCCACATCCCCTCCAGCACTTGTCATTTCTTTTTCTGACAATCTAATAGGTGTGAGGTGGTATCTTAGAGTAGTTTTATGTCTATTTCTTTACTTATTAATTTAGAGCATTTTTTTTCCCACATGACCATTGTTAGTTTTGATTTCACTTGAAAGCTGTGTGTTCATATCCTTCAAACATTTGTCACTTGGGGAACAGCTCTTATTTTTATAAATTTGGTTCAATTACCTATATAGTTAAGAAATGAGGCTTTTATCAGAGAAGCTTGTATAGCCATGTTTTTCTTTTTATGCCTGTATTTGAAAGTCACATTTTCTATTGTGCTCTGAACTTTTCAGAAAATATGTTTGAAAGATCTCTATTTCAATGAATGTCTATTACCCCCCTGCTGTGAAGATAAACTCAATCCCCTAATAGGCTGAATGCAGTCACATGGAGCCTGTGGTAGGAGGAGTTTGCTTAAGGACAGAGCAGAGCCATAGGAAGCTGGGAGCCAGAACTAGCTAGACTGTAGGAGAGAGAGGAGCTCAGGCAAGGAGATAGAGAGGTTTGTAAGTTAATATTGACCTTGTATTGGCTTGTGGAAAGGCTGAAGGATGGCATGGCTCTCTGTGTTGTTATGGTTTGTTAATTTCTTTACTGCTATGATGGAATTATCTTACTGGTCTGGAATTTTCTGGTGACTAAGTAAATGCTTGGGTTCTGTCCTCTATATGGAGAGTTTGTTATATTTTACAATGCAATGTCAAGTGATATTTATTGTCACAGTCTTTATAGTGATCCTGGGCGCTATAAATAATGCACTGGCACTACCACAGGAAACATCCTCTAACCCACAGGTGGCCAGAGCAAAAACAAAGCAGACTAGAGACAGAAGAGGCAGGACACATAGAGAAGTTTAATTAATTTCAGAATGAGGAAAATGATGACTGTAGGCAGAAGCCCCACCTCCCACCTCCAAGAAGGAAGGCTTAATGCTGCTAAAGCTGAGGCCACTTATTTACATGAAAGGGATTAGCCCACAACACAATCATTCTTAGATCTTGAGACAGGTCTCATAATTGGTATTTCCTGGGATAATACAAGTATTCTTGGGACAAGTGGGAATAGTCATTGTCTCAAGTCTTGGGGATTGTGACCACCCTGAGGCGCACAGAACCAGAGTTATGTGATGGGAACAGGAGCTCAATACCTGGCAATTACAAGGAACAGGGATTGTGAGCATGTCAGCAGATGTGATGGATGTTGGCTCTCAGGTCCCTGGGAAATAGAGGAAACTAAACTCATAAATCCCTCAGTGAACATCTGGTGCTAATCAAAGCAATACACTCTGCCAGTGAATGAGATCATCCAGAGTGCAAAGGATTACTGTTGTGCCAATCTCATGGCACAGTCTGCTTGCTGGACCTTCGCTCTGGGAAACATAGTATCTCCAAAATATTTTGACGCTATATAGAAATTTGATATAAAATATTTTGGGGGCATGGAACTGTAGTAGCAGGAGGTGATTAGGAAAAACTTCATGTAGAAGATAACACATTTGGTGTCATGACACCATTTGGTGAGAACTAGGGATTCTAAAATGCAGAGATGAGGAGATATATTTCTGATGCAATACTGATGGGTATTATTGTAGAGGGTAAAGTCATCCAGTCAGTAGTTTGCTCTTTTCACTCTGCTGGATAAAGACTGATATGAATCATTCAGAAGCCTTGCCTATATTTTCCCTAGAGGGTGTAATTTTTCTTTCCTCCTTTCTCTACCCTTCAATACCCTTCTTCTTGCTGGAGATTTAATTAGCCACACCTTTTTTTTATAAGTTTGGGGACTAAAAGGGGCTTTCATCTTTTATTGTGCTTATAGCAAACCACAAGTTTTTAGTAAATCACAAGAACTTAGAGCCTCCAGTTAATAAAATATCTAACATTCAGACAGAGTTTTGGCTCTCTTCCACAGTTTAAATGCTAGTGTATCTCTAGTTAATGCTTAGCCTCTTTATATTTGAGACAAAATCAAGATATAGCAAACAAGGGACGGCCAGGTAGCACAGCGAGTAAGAGCACTGGCTCCAGTGTCGGGATGACCTGGATCAAATCCGGGCTCAGATACTCAGCACCACACCCAGAAATAACTGGCTGTGTAACCTTGAACAAGTTACTTAACCCCAAGTGCTTTAAAAAAATATAGCAAACATTTCGACAATATACATGTGAAAATATTAATGTCACTTGTTTCCTTTCCTATTATAGTTCCTCACTTGAATGTTTGGAGGTCCCTTTGATGCCAGCAGTCTATTAATTAGTTCAGGTTTGATGTTAGGATTAAAGGATGTACTTGAAAATAATTGAGCAATTAACAAAATAATATATATTTTGTCCTCAAAATGCAAAGATATTCACAAGGATACAGTGGCACTTAGTTTTGTGGAATAGTTTGCTTATTCCAGATGGAAATACATCTGGTCATCAGGTTAGATTGTAGTGAAGAACAGGGAGATTTGAGTGATCTTCAGAAATCTACCAAGTTGGAAGAGTTCCTGACTACATATGGGTGGGACTTTTAATGCTATTGGGACTGTGGTGACCAAGAAGCTGCACCAGGGATGGCAAAAAACAATCAAGTCTCAAAGATGTTTTGCTGCCCTTAAAGGAAAATTAATCCCTATTTTGGACAGAATGAACTCTGGTCCTCATTAATTTTTCTTTCAGTTGTTGCCACTGTATCATTAGCGATTTCCCTCTCAGCTCACTAAGTCCAATGTGAATTTAGGAATGGTATCTCCCAGGTCTTTTCTCTCAATCTCTCTCACCAGCTGTTTGTATCTGTTTTAAAGCTCCTGAGTATGCCTGAAATCCTCCTTCTGGAATAAGGATCATAATATTCCAAATCATTCCCAGAGCACTGAGGAAATGCTTTATCTCTGTGAACTATAAATTCCAGAATGCCATTCAGTTCTCAGAGCTCTATTATATTTATATGGAGAAGATACAGTACAAGAACATAAAGATGGAATTTTGTATAGAATATATGAAGAATATTTGCTTTTGCTGGATCAAAGAGGGTGAACAGGATGAATATATGATAACTCTGGAAAGGTAGATTGTGATAGACTAGGTAGGTACAGTGTGAAGAACTTTAAATGCCAAACAGAGGACAATTATTAAGAAAACTAAAGAAAAGAGAGACCAATGAGTGATGAAATTATTCTAAAATATGTGCTTTAACTGGAATGGCTATCAATATATTTAAAAAGAGACTGAAAAATCAATTTGAAATCACAGAAGGAGTGCATATTTCAATTTCCTATTTATTTCTGGTTAAGTTTTCTTCTCAATTTCATTTTATGGTTTAAAACTTCATCTCCTAAACCTTCCTTGACCCTCTTTGTGGATTGTGATTCACTGGTCCAAAACCTTCCAGAACTGGTTCTATTATTCCAGCTAAATGAGGCTGCTGAGTTATTTTAACCCACAACCCATCAAGAACTCATAAATGAAACCAAAGAAAATGGAAAAAGGCCAGGGATTGGGCATGCAGATGGGATTGCCTTTTGGGGCCATTCTCTAATTGTGGTTTGAAATGCTACCAGATGTCCATTGCCCACAGGTAAAAATGGACTGAGTCCATGTTCTTTGGAGGATTGTCAGAAATTCATTGCTCTAATATTTTCTCTAAGCTGTGGACCATTTGGATGAATCACTATATCTGCTGCTAAACTTAGATGCTCCTATAAAAGAGAAGATAACAATACCCCAACAGCTTGGACATTTCAGGACCCCAAATTCAAGAAAGATAAGATATCTCAAGGAAAAAAAATGCTCTGGCAAAGATGCCTAGGGAAAAAAATTATGAAACCACCAGTAAGTACAAATTACAAAGAAAGAGCTTAAAGACTGATTCAACAGCACAGTTTCCTGAAGAGGAAAAAAAGTCACTGAAAAATTGTTGTTACTTCTTACCTTATGGGTGAGTGGAATTAACAGAGAAGAACTAATATGGTAAAGTTAAGCACACCCTAAATCAGTGTTCAAGTATGATAATTGAAATAGGCTCACCTCTATATTTCAGATAAAAAATGACCATGTCTTTGTTGAGATTTGTTCTAGTCCAGAATTTTTGTTTGTTCTGGTCTAGAATTTGAACAGTCTGACTTGCATTCTTTACATGCCACAAGTATGACCCAAACTCCTTCTAACCCCCAATGTCTATCTGTAGCTAAGCAGCTGCTTCTGACAAGGAGTACTTGATAAATATTAGTTGACTGACTGATGAACAGGATGTGACAAGAGCCAAAGACTATTGATTATACACATTTGGCAAAAATACGCTAAAAATGCTTATAAAAAAATAAGAAATCATTTTACTTATTTTTAATATATGAATTGTAACAAATGCCCTCATACATATGGCCACATATGTACTGTATCTGAGACATCTTGAGAGAAGAGTGGGAGTTACCCAGAATGAAGGGTTACTCATCACTTTTAGCTCATTCAGATATATATATATATATATATATATATATATATATATATATATATATAGCTGTTTTGCAAAGTATTAAACCAGAATTTTCAAAAATAATGAAGCATACCTTATCATATTGCTCTAAAATGTTTTACTACTGATAATATCTTAATGAGAATAAATAGGTTTTCAAGCAACTGGTGTATTAAATATTGTATGATCAAATTAATTTGTGCTTTATCTTTTAAAATTTCTATTTTGTATATGTTTTGTAATTAACTTACCATATTAGCAGTACTAATGCAGTAGTATATATAATTAAATTTTTAAAAAGAAATTGATAGAGATCCATGATTTTAAAAAGTGAAGTCAAGTCAATGAACTCAGATGAATTCATGCTAAATTCTAGTATATGTTATGAAAAAATGGTTAGTGACCACATCAAAGAGGAAAATTTCTTCACAGAGAGTATGGTTTCACTATGAATAGGTTAAGTCAGGCTCTTCTTTGACAAGATTGTTAGATTGGCATATCAGGAGAAATACTATGGATCTACTTCCACTAGATTTTAGCAAAGCATTTGACAAAGAACTTGTATGATTCAAAAGTGAAAGATGAAATGAGATTACGTATAAACAGTGATTTGCAGACTTTCAAGTACCTATTTAAATGCTTTAAATAATTATTATTGTTGGGGCAGCTAGGTAACTCAGTGCACTGGCCCTGGAGTCAAGAGGACTAGAGTTCAAACTCAGACACTAAACACTTACTAGCTGTGTGATCTTGGGCAAGTCACTTAACCCCAATTACCCTACCTTCCCCCCTCCAAAAAACATATTACTGTTATTGTTGTTTCTTTGGACAAGGAGAAATGTGAGCAATATAAAAGTACTGACTGGTTCACTTGGAACTGGTAAAATGAGAGAATTCAAAGAGAAGTCAGAATGGTTTGATTTTGAGTTGGAGGGAAGCTTCCAATGTAGTGCCTCAGAGATCGGAGCTTATTTTAACATTTTTGTCATTTTAGATGTTCTGACACATACATGCTCATCAAATTTGCAAATGATAATAAGAATGAAGGAATTGCAAACATACTTCCTTAAAGAGTGAGGGTTAAAAAATACCCTGACAGGCTAAAACATTGGGCTGACTTTAAAAAAAAAAGGTGACATGCCATAGGAATAACTAATATTTTATACTTGGGTTTTGAAATATCTATTTTACAGTTACAAGATTGAGGAGAATTTGTTGGTTAGTTAGTGGTTAATCTGATAAAGATCTGGGGAGTTTAGTTATACTAAATTCAAAATAACCCAACAGTGTAATATGGCATCCATGAAAAAAAATATTGCAGTCTTAATATTCATGAAGTCATAATGTCTAGGACTGAAGAGGTAATAGTCCCTTTGCACTCTGCTCTGATTAGACTACATATGGAGTATTATGTTAAATTCCAGGCAGAACATTTTAGAAACATTCATTAGCTGTAGAGGTCCAGAGGAAAATAATCATGATGGTAAAGGACCTTGAGTTTATAGTATATGAAGACTGATTGAAGAAACAGGAAATGAGAAGAATGGAGAGTAAAAAGTTTCCAGGAAACATGATAACCATCTCTATGAAGAACTATCACATAGCCTAAAGCTTCAACTTATTTCATTTCCCCCAGAACTCAAAATTAAGATTAATGTATAGAATTTTTGAGGAAAGTTTAGACTTACTATGAGGTTTTTTTCCTATCAATTAAGTATTTTCAAAGGTGGAATGGGCTATTTCAGGAACAGTGGGTTTCCCCTCACTGGAGGTCTTCAAGCAAAAAATGAATGGTCATTTATTGAGTATGTTGTAGAGAATATTCTCATTCCTATCTGAAATTCCTCCTAATTTTGAGATTATGTGATTTAGTGGAATGAAATGAGCTAATTATATATATATATATATATCACAAATTAGCTTACATACATAATATATTATGTAAACATATAATATTATATATTGACTTTTGTAAAAGAGTAAGTAATGAAAAAAAACTATAGTGAATAAGAAAACAGAAAAAAAAATCCATGAAGATCAACCAAGATCAGACTTACTACAATGGAAAATGTAATTGTACACCATCCAGAGCAATTAAAAATATAGACTAAAAAAAGCACAAAACTAAACAATTTGAAAACCAGAATGAAAGAAGATATTGTGATGCAAAAATGCTGGAATTGATAGCACCTTAGAGAACTTAAAAAATAATACAAGACTCTAAAGACTATATTTAAGGAAATCATCAAATAAAATTTTCCAAAATTGGCAAAAAAACAACCTCCAAAATACAAACAGAATGCACAGGGTATCATCAAGGAAGAAGCCAGGATTTAACATGCCTAGACACAACATGAATTACCAGGGCCAAAAAAATTTCATCACCAAGTGGCTAGCCTGTTGGCAACAAGTTATTCCATACTTAGTCTAGTCCACAGAAAGCAAACTCAGTCCATTGCCAGGATTATATTTGAAGCCTTTCCAGCATGACATACCCTGCCAGAGCTTGTATTTTGTAGCCATTACCTTTGAGAACCAAAAGTCAGCATCTCTCACTTGCCTGCCACAAAGAGGAGTTGGCAAAAGATTTTTATTCTTGCTATAAACAAAAACAAATTCAAAGTTTTGCTAATTTGACAGACATTGTTTCACAGTGGTCTAATGGGTTATGACCTGCTGCTTATAAGAGTTTAATCCTAACCCAATACAATTAGAGAAAAAATTAAAATACAATAAGAAACTAAGAAAAGAAAAAAATTTTAAAAGGAAATAATATTTTCCCCTCCAAGAGGAAAATCGAGTCCTGCTTTAGTTCCCAGAATATGAGGGGCTCTTCCAGCAGTGGTTAGGGACTTTGACATCAATTGGAAATGCTCCCCCATACCATGTTGTGAGAACCAATACTCATCCATATGAAAACTTATGCATGAGGCATTAGTGTAGTATTTTAGTGGAGGGCAGAGAGGTTTTGATTACGAATCGAAACACCTAAATCCTCATTAACTTCTTCCACATACTAATTGTGAGCTTTTGATTTGCCACTTAATTTATGAAGTTAAAGGATTTAAAATAGATATTTTCTGAGTTTCTATCCACCTCTAAAATTCCATGATTTTACTTCAGTTTCATCATTTGGGAAATGGAAATATCTGTCTACCTCACAAGGTTGTTCAAGCAAACAAGCAAATATTTATTAAATGACTATTGTGTTATAGATCCTGGGTATAGAAAGACAGATAAGAAAATATTCTTAAGCACAAGAAGCTTACACTCTAGCTGAAAAGACAACACGTAAGTATTTAGGAATATGCAAATATCATATAAAGTAGATACAAGAAAACTTTGAAAGATAAGGCACTAGAAGCTGGGAGGACTAGGAAGGGCCTTTTTCAGAAAGAGGTATTTGAATTGAATCTTGCCAGGGAATCCAAAAGGTAAAGAAGAAGGAGGTTATAATTCTAAGCATGGGGATTCCATGGGTTGCTCAGTGTCCAGCACTAAGCATGGTGGGAGATGTGTATAAGAAATGGCCAGATCATGTGGGTAGTTCAAGGAAGAACTATGAACTCCATTTATTGATTCTTAGGACAAGGATTTTAAAGACCAAGGAGACAAAGACTCAAGTATTCTTATCGTTATCATATCTTGGAAATAGCACAGCATTTGATAAAGCTTTATTATCTAGGCATCAAAAAGTCTTAGGGAAAGTCAGTTAACTCCTTTCCCATGCATTCACGTAAAAAAGGATGCTCTTGAGAGCAGGCTTCAAGACCAAAGCAAAAGCCTGGATCATGAAGGACATCCCCATAGGAGCCGACCACCCCAAGAATCAAATATTTTGGCTCTCAGCATGGGAGACAACAAGTACAAAGATGAGAGATGGAGTGTTATACGTAAATGCCCACAAGTAAGTTTCTATGGGTTTGTTCAAAGAATGAATGAAGAAGAATGTGTAAGAAACTCAATCACTATGCAAAGTGATTACAGTTGTTTCTTTTTAAAAAAAAAATCAGTGAATTAATTTTAACATTCATTTTAAAAAATGAATTCCAAATTGTCTCCATCCCTCCTCGCCTCCCCCACACATCGAGAAGACAAGCAATACATACATTATACATGTGAAGTCATGCAAAACATATATGCATTTTAGCTGTGTTGCAAAAACGACAAAAACAAGAAAAAGCAAGAAGCATAAAAAACGTGGGAAAAAAGTAAGCTTCCATATTTACTGAGAGTTCATCAGTTCTCTCGTTCATCACGAGAGCTTTGGAACTGTCTGGGGTCCTTGTCTTAACCACAGTAGCTCAGTCTTTCACAGGTGATCATTGTACAACATTGCTGCTACTGTGTGCAGTGCTCTCCTGGTTTTGCTCAGTTCACTTTGCACGCGTTCTTATAAGTCATCCCAGGTTATTCTGAACTGTGCTGCTCATCATCGCGGTTTATAGAACAAGAAATACCACTCCATCACAGTCATATGCCACAACTTGTTCCGTCGTTCCCTAATTGATGGGCACCCCCTCCATTTCAAATTCTTTGCCACCACAAAATCAGCTTTTATAAATACTTTTTACACATATGTCCTTTTCCTTTGATTTCTTTGGGGTATAGATTGAGTAGTGATATTGCTGAGTCAAAAGGTATGCACAGTTTTATAGCACTTTGGGCATAGCTTTAAAATGATCTCCAGAATGGTTGGACTCGTTCACAATTCTACCAAAGGTGCATTAGTATCCCTGTTTTCCCACATGCCCTCCAACATTTATAATTTTTCTTTTCTGTCATGTTAGCCCATCTGACAGTGTGTTAGGTGGCGCCTCAGAGTTGTTTTAATTTGTTTTTGTCTAATAAAAATGACTTTCAGAATTTATCATGTGACCATTGAAAGCTTTGATTTTTTCTTCTGAAAACTGCCTGTTCATATCCTTTGAATGATTATCTTTTGGGGAATAATTCTTAATTTTATAAATTGGGCTCAGTACCCTACATATTTGGGTAATAAGGCCTTCATCAAATAAACTTGTTATAAAATTTAACTCAGTTTCCTGCTTTCCTTCTAACTTTGGCTTCATTGGTCTTATTTGTGCAAAACCTTTTTAATTTCATGTAATCAAAATTATTCATTTTACTTCTCATGATCCTCTATATCTCTTGTTTGGTTATAAACTCTTATCATAGATCTGATAGGTACATTTTTTTGCCCTGGTCCTCTACTTTCTTTATGATATCCATCTTTCTGTCTAAATGATTTACCCATTTTGACCATATTTTGGTATATGGTATGAGATGTTGTGAGAGCTTCCACTTCCCCAACTCTAATTTTTAAGTAATTATTTTCTTCAGTGAGCTTTTACACCTCTTTTCCCATCTGGCTAATTCTGTTTTTTCAAGGTGTTATTTTCTTTAGTATTATTTCATGCCTCTTTTGTTTGTTAATTGTCTTTTCATAATTTTCTTTCATCTCTCTCATGTCTTTTCCCAAATTTTCCTCTACCACTCTTAGTTGAAAATCATTTTTAGATCATCCAGGAACTCTTGTTGGGCTTGGGTTAAGTTTTGAGGCTTTGCTTGTAGCTGTTTTGATATTGCTGTCTTCTTACTTCTTTCTTGTTACCATGGTAGCTTTTTGTTATCAGTTTCTTTTTCTGCTTGTCAATTTTCCAGCTTATTTCTTAACTTTATGTTAAAGTTGAGCTCTGTTCCCAGAGTGGGGGAGGAGGAGCATTGTCCCAGGCTCTTTTTGTGCTGCTAATTTTCAGAGCTACTTCTGGGACTTTGGAAGTTTTCAGTGTTTTCAAGATGCTGTAATAGAGGAAGAGGTGTGGTCACTGCTCTTCTAGTCTGTTCTCTTTTCCTTAACCAAGAAGGGCCCCTGCTCTCTTAGGATCAAAAGGGATACTGTTCCTCAGGGCTCATGCTCCTTAGGGACACCAAGCAATATTTCTCTTCTGGACCCCTGATCCTTTGCAATCAAAAACTGTGTTGCTCTTCAGGTCCCCTGCTGCTTTGTGACCCTAAGAGCTCCTCTTTGCCCCGGAATCGTGACCTGAAAATTAATATAGGCAGTGGAGGTGCCAAAAAGCACTGTGTCATATGCCCAGTGTTAACACAGGGGTCCCCTGTATTCTCTTTCTGATCAGTTGCCAGATCCCTTTACCATCTCTGACTTGAGAACTCCTGAAGCTTCTATTGCTGTTGTCACTGCCTCCAAGGTCCACAACTGGCACATCTTCCACACGGACCTTCGACCAGTTCCTACCCCGTCATCACACACCTCAACTTCCAAATTATTAAGTTGTCTTGAAGTGGAAAAATATCTCACCCCTCTCTCTTGTTGACTATGTTGCTCCCAAATTCAACTTGAGGTGTTATTTTAAAGTTATTTGGAGGGGAATACTGGGAGATATTGCTTCCTCTGTATCACCTTCTTGGCCTTCACAGTTAAGTTTCAATTGAGGTAAAAAGGGAGAGGAAAATAGATAACATGAACGTATTGCCTGGGTCTCATTGATACATCATCTTGGTGATCCTGAGTATCAAAGAAACAGCAAAGTGTCTGGGCATAATGAAAGATTCCCAGGAGCTCTAAAAAGGAAATTTAGAAAATACTATGAACTGTCTATTTCATATGTATTCCTAGTTCCTCCCAACATAGTAAAGATTTTCTGATTCCCTGTATCAGCAATGCCATATTCACAATGCCTATAGAGATTACAAATAT
>NW_027185860.1:11590848-11594485 GCF_028583685.1 Petaurus breviceps papuanus | reverse complement strand
CCTTCCTCTTGCTCCGCCCCTTCCTGCTACATCAGCAAGTCCAACGGAGCATGGAAGATCTTTAAATCCCATAACCCTTACATTCCCTCCTCCTAAAACTAGAGGAAAGTGATTTGTTTTTCCCCCGATTTTTCATAGTATTTTGTCTGTATCTTTTTATACATATCTGTTGTACACATTGTAGTGGAAATGTAAATTTTTAAGATCTTCCTTGCCCCTAGGCTAAAGTGCACCTGGAGCCTGGGGTAGGAGGCTTGTTTTTCAGTAGATGCTTTTCGATTGGCCAGTGGGTCCAAAAGGTTGTTACATTCTCTGAGCCAGGAGAAGGCTATATAAGCTCTGATGTGAGGCTTTGCTTTGGGGCTCACTTTGACAAGTGTTTTGTGATTTGATGAGACTCTGGGAAGCCGTTGTTGAGAGTCCGCTGGCTTTGGAAAACCCAGATGTTGATTTGGTATGGATGTAATGGTTGGACAGTTTGAAAATGTCTACTTGATCTGTTTCTCTGTCTTCATAATTCTGTCTGTATACTCTGAAGTTCAGGGTGCTGACCTTTTTCCCCTGAACGAGGTAAGCGATACATGTTTGACTGATTAAAGTAAGCTTGTTAACCCATTTTGAGTTGCTTTCCTTTATCAAAGCAGATCCAAGAACCTGAGTTGGCAGCCACTCTGGGGGACGCTTGGGGTGCTTATTATTATTAATAATAATAATAATAATAAGAGGAAGCAATATCTCCCAGTATTCCCCTCCAAATAACTTTAAAATAACACCTCAAGTTGAATTTGGGAGCAACATAGTCAACAAGAGAGAGGGGTGAGATATTTTTCCACTTCAAGACAACTTAATAATTTGGACCTGCTGCTGCACACATGTATGTTGTAACACATGTAACACATGTGTACTACTCAACTTTTAATCATTTTTATTTGTATACTTACCCTTCTCCTCCCATGAGAGGCAATAAATTCTTGAGAGTAATGTTTATTTTCATAGCTATAGTAATAGTAGCAGTGTGATAACCATTGCTGATATTTGTAGAGTGCTTTAAAGTGTGCAAATTCCATAAAGCAAATAATCTTTTTTGATCCTCAGTGCCTAGCAACATTTAGCAGGAACATTTTTTTTTTTTTGGCAATTTGGTAATTTCATTAAACTCTAAGAGTGGAAACTTTCTCCATCATTTCATATTGGTAATTTACCTATAATTTAGAGTTTTATCAAGCTTTAATAAGTTTGAATTTTGTTTCAAGACCCAACACAAAGGAATCAGAGCAGTATAATCTTTGATGATGAAAAATAGCAGAGAGAGAAAATACTAGAGTGGTTTCTGAAAAAGGCTAGGTCAAATTGGAAAAAAAAAGCACAGGCATGTTGTCAATGCCACAATTATGAAGATTTGGTCTTTGAATAAGTGAGTGAATGAAAGGGAAGATGCACTCTCCCTCACCAAGCAATGCATGCCTCACTTAGCACAATCTTGGAAATGAGGAGCACATTTTCTTCAGGTAATTGATGTTCTCATAAAGCAATGACACTTATCTGAAGAGATCAACCAGTATTTAAGGTCAAAAGTTAAGTGTAAAATATCAACTGCTAATGGTTAATGGCAAGATTTTAAAAGCTTTAGCGTAACAAATACTTACTTGATGCTTTGGAAAACATTTGCTAAGTAAGTTCACTTGCATTTGAGAGGTTATTTAAAGTCAGGATACAAATCAAGCACAGATGAGGGCACTAGTCTGTAGCATCTCAATGTAACTGGCTCACTGACTTGAAATGTTACCAGACTGCCAATGACATCCTGCTGATTTTAAGGAAGAAAACAAATTGTTATGCTTGTGAATTCCTCTTGAGATTGAATAAACCTATATTTCTGAGCTGAGAATGGCCTCAGAGGCCATATGGTCCAATATATCTGTTTTACATGGCTAAAAATCCTTCTCCACCCCCCAAAAAAAAATTCTCAAAAAGTGGTCATCAACTCATTGCTTAAAGATGGCAAGTAAAGGAAAATCAGAGGAAGCAACCCAGTAAACATTTGTACAGCTCTCAACATTAGGAAGATTTTCTTGACATTTCTCTCTACCACTTTTACCCTCTGGTTCTGCCTTCTGGGGTCAAGCAGTCAAATGTAATCCCTTTTCCACACAAGAGCCCTACAAATAGTCTTTGATGAGAAGGATGCCAAGGCCTTTCACCAACATAGTCGTTCTTTTCTGAATTCTTCTCAGGGCATAAATATCTCTCCTAAGCTGTAAATTCCACAACTGAAAACAGTATTCTAGATTTGGTCTGAGCATGGGGGAATACAAGAGGACTTTAACTCCCTGTCCCTTCTTCTGAGCACCATACTTCTTAAGGAGACCTAAGAGGATGGTGACAGGATTTTTACAGAGCCAGTCTCCAACCTGAGAATGCTCAGAGCCCCACAAAGCAGTCCTAGAGACAAGAGTGCCAATAATCAAGGAGTTTAATTAATCAGTTTCAGAGTGAGGAATGTTCTCTTAGCTGAAGTAAAAGCACAGGTTATATACTTAAATCACAAGTGGAGAAGGAGGGGGGGAACATAGATTACAAATAATTGGTGAGTGGTTTCTCACAAGAAACCCACAAATACAACAATACAACGATTCTGGAGTCAAGTATTTGGGGGTTGTGACCACCTCCCCTAGGATGTAGAACCAGAATTCTGTGATGGGAACAGGTTCTGTAATTTTAAATTCTCTCCACTTAGGGTCCAATGATTGTGAGCATTGTCAGAGTTTTGATTGATTAGTTCAGGCTGCATTGTGAGCTCTGACTCCTGAGCCAGAAAGGCAGCTCTTAATAAAACTAAATTATTAGTATATTCATTACATATATATTGGTTAATATGAAGATTGTAATGCCCTTCTCAATGGCATGGGCTTTTTTTGGCTTCCGTGTCACTTTGTTGACTCATATAGAGCTTCTAATCTTTAATAAAATGTGAGGTATAATGTGGTATAGTGTAGATTCAGGAACATTAATTAAAGCTTTTCTCCTAATTATCTTTCCAGATTTTTTTTTTCAAATTAGTCTTCCACTCTGTTTCAGCCAAATTGGCCCACTAGCTGCTATTCTCTATAAATATTTAATCTTCAACCTCTGTGCCTTCATATAGGATCATATAACCATAAATCTCAGAAGTCACTCAGACCAATTCCTTTGTTTGTGCAGATGAGGATACTGAGGTCCAGAGAGGTGAAATGACTTGCCTAAGGTCACAGAGACAATAAGACAATAAGTGATAGAAGCAAGATTAAACCCAGACCCTCGGACTACAAAGTGCTGCTTCCTACACTTTGTGTCTGGAATTCTCCTCCTCTTGGAAACCTGAACCTTCTTAATAGCTTGGTTTACTTGGTTTCCTGCAGAAGACATTTTATGATGCCCCCAGTTGTTAGTACTTTTCCACCCTTCCCTTGACCAATACTTTGTGCTTACTACATATTACTATATATTTTATAATTACTTAGATGGGTGCATGTTTCCCAACACCACTACTAAGTAAAATGCCATTTCATATAGGAGTTACTCAGTAATTGCTTTCTCTCTCTCTCTCTCTCTCTCTCTCTCTCTCTCTCTCTCTCTCTCTCTCTCTTTCTCTCTCTCT
>NW_027185860.1:11582328-11590748 GCF_028583685.1 Petaurus breviceps papuanus | reverse complement strand
CTCTCTCTCTCTCTCTCTCTCTCTCTCTCTCTTTCTCTCTTCTTCTTCTTCTTCTCTTCTTCTCCTCCCTCCCTCCCTTTTCTTCCTTTCTTTTTCTTTAACTCTTTCTTTTTCTCCCTTCCTTCCTTTCTTTTTGAAACCTCTTTCTTGTCTCTGCATCTGGCACAGACCCTGTAGCACAAGTTCTCGGTTCTAGGGTTATAGCCCCTAAAGTAGGAACTTATAGCTCCTTTAGGATATTTCAGTTGTTGTGATCCTTCCAAAAAAAATCAAAGGATCCCCAGCCTACAGACTCACCCCACCCCAAGGGCGATTCACAGATCACCAGCTTCTAACCACAGGAGGGATGGGAGGATCAGTCAGAGCTGGGTAAGAGAAAGTCCAGGGCCCACAGCAGAGACAGCAGCTTCTCCTGGGACCATCAGCCAACAGCCTGGAAGTTTACAAATCACCTAACTGATTTTCCATGGGCCAGGATGGCAAAGTAAACTCCAGCTACTCAGATTTCCCCTCCCTGACCTAGAAAACCCAGAGATAAATGTCCCACCCAGAGTAAAATCCTGAAATGGTGGAAATAGCCTCAGGCTTAGGAGCCACAGAGAAAGGGTGTTACTGAGGTGGTAAGGAGTCTGAAGTGAAGGGGGGAGGGGTCCCAACAAGCCTCACCTCACCTGATCCACAAGAGCTCCCAAAGCCTAGGGGCTGGAGCCAGCAATACCTAACAAGACAAGCTCAGGTGGACCTCAGCACCACCAGGGGAATTTGCAAACACCAGTGCTGCCAGCCACCAGCTGCTGAGACTGCCTGAGCTGTAGCCCAGGGGCATCGAGGCAGAAATCTGAAGCCACTAGACCACCCATCCCTCACAGGTTACTCTGCAAGCCTCAGGGTAACTCAGAGGAAACACTGAGAATCCTGGCCTTGGCCTCAGTCTAGACACCCAGAGGCTACAGCACACAAAGTCAACAACCAGGCCCTTAGCACCAAGCCTGAGAAATTAGGAAATAGGAAATCAATGGGAAGGAAGGAAGCTGAGAAGGAGAAGGGGAAGGCAAGAAAATCAATCAGAGCTTATTATAGCAAGCAAGAATAACCAAATACAGAGGACAATGTGGACTCTATACTCACACCTGACACCACAGAAAGAAATATGAACTGGTCTCAAGCCCAAAAAGCATTCTTCGAGGAGCTCAAGAAAGATTTAAAAACCCAAATTAGAGAGGAGAGGTAGAAGAAAAATTTAAA
Organism: Petaurus breviceps papuanus; assembly: GCF_028583685.1. NCBI lineage: Eukaryota > Metazoa > Chordata > Mammalia > Diprotodontia > Petauridae > Petaurus > Petaurus breviceps. The sequence goes on along the minus strand of NW_027185860.1, from coordinate 11,589,503 downwards.
TATACAATGACCAAATTGGAAAAAAGTTAAATGACTTACACATGTACAGCCTATACTGAATTGCTTATCTTCTCAGTAGGGGTGGGTGACAAGGGAGGAAGGGAATGAATCTGGAATTCAAAGTTTTAAAATCAAATGTTTAATATATATATATATATGCATACATATACTATTATCAATATTATTTTACATGTAAAAGGGAAATAAGATATACAGGCACTGGGGCATAGAGATCCACCATGCCCTACTGGAAAAGTCGAAGGGGGTATGGGAGAAGATATGGGAGAGAGCAGATTGGAGGAGGGGATATCCAGTGGGATCATTATTTTAGGGTGGTGGGTAGGGGAAAAATGGGGAGAAAATTTGTAACTCAAAATCTGGCGGAAATGAATGATGTAAACCAGAAGTTAATAAAGCATTTGATAAAAAAAAAAGTTGAGTAATTTTCAGAGAAAGTTCATCTCCCAAGACATAAGATGAAAACTCTAACAAACTTTTTTTTAAAGTTCACTTAAAATGTTTTGGTTTTATACTTCTTATCTTATAATGATGAAAACGTGGTTTTAAAAGTCAATCAAGGGTTAATAGTATTGTTATTATTATTATTATATAATATTGATAATAATATTAACTTAATACATACACTCATCAAAAAGCCCACTGTTCTCTAACTTTTGTTCGGTTGTGTTCTATTCTTTGTGACTCCTTGGACCCTACTGTCCAGGGAGTGTTCTTGGTGAAGATACTGGAGTGGCTTGTCATTTCTGATTTGAACTCAGGTCCTTCTGACTCCAGGTCCAGCCCTCTATCTACTTATCCACCTAGCTGTCTGTAATAGTAATGTAATTTAAAGATTCCCCCTGTATTGGCTTGGTTTTAAAATTGATTGTGTTAAAACCCAGAGCTTGTGAATCCCACTTGTGAGATGGACTTGTTGATGTGAAAAGAGAGGGCTGGACTGGGAGGAGCTGGTGATGTAAAATTTAGAGAGACACAAGAAAAGAGAGAGGCAGAAGAAATATGGAAGCAGCATCTTGGAGGCAGAGAGAGACGGAGAGGATTGCTGAGGGCCACTTTGAATTGCCCAGGACTTTTAAGAGCTGCCATGCAGAGCTTCCAAGGACTGAGGAGACATGACTGTTTTGCTGGTACTTTGTCTGTCTGTTTTGATGTTGTTTTGTCAGATCTGTCCACTGGTGAAGACAGTCCTGTTGTTGCAGAGGTTCTGAAACCTGGCTGTTGGTTCAGAAGCCCTGAAGAAGGATTGAGTTTAAATCCTGCCTCAGATACTTGTTAGCTGTGTGACCCTGGGTAAATCACTTAGACGTTCTCAGTCTCAGTTTTCTCACCTGTAAAATAGAGATGTTAGGAGAACCTGAGATATCTGTAAAGTGCTTCTCATTGCTGTTGTTGTTCAGTTGTGGCCCCATTTGAAATTTTCTTGGCAAAGATACTGGAGTGGTTTGCCATTTCCTTCTCCAGATCATTTTATAGATGAGGAAACTGAGGCAAACAGGGTTATGTGACTTGCCCAGGGTCACACAGCTAGTAAATGAAGCCAGATTTGAACTCAGATCTTCCCGACTCCAGACTCAACACTCTATCCATTGCACCACTGAGAATCAAATGAGATAGCTATAAAATGCTTAGCACAACTTAAAACACTATATAAGTACTAAATATTAGTATCCATATTGTACAGCCACAAATCCCTATGTCCACCATTAGTGTGTAGGCCTTTGAAAGCAAGTATCCCGATTAACACAGTTCCTTGTAGGAAAGGAATTCTTAAGAAATATTTATTGAATTTAATTGAATTGGAAATTTTTGAGGGACTTGTCTCTCATTTTTAACACACCTTTTGTATCCTCTTGGTGTGTAGCACAGTTTTATGTACTAAGTAGGTGCTCAATAATTCCTTGATAAATGATTGTGGGACCTTGTACAAATTACTTAAGTTATCCAGGTCTTAGTTTATTTATACACATAAAGCAATTTGAAATAAAAACCATTAAACTGAGAGTCAGGAACCCTGATTTTAGTCTTGTTTCTGCCACTAACTAGCTAAATGAATTTTGCAAGGCCATTTCAGGTCTATGGGACTCAGTTTTCTTACTTGTAAAATGAAGGGAATATATTAGAATTTTTTAAAAATTTCCTTCCAGCTCTCATATTCTATAACTATCATTCTATACTACTATATATGAACATGCTTTGGAAAGTATGAAATACTTAAGGTAAGGGTATTTCAAGTCCTTATTTAAAAGATAACTATTTATGCAATTGATAATAGGTTATAATTGATAATTCAATCAAGTTTAAAATGATTTTTTTATTAGACAAACTACTTGTATAGTAGAAAACCCTTTCCATTTTTGAGTTTTGGTGAATTATCAATTAATTTCTGAAAAACATGGCGTATAAAAGTTTCAAAAGTACAGTCATCTTTTATCTGCTTAGCTTTAAAATAATGCATTAGCTTAAGTTGGAAATCTTAATTAGAGGATTTGCATCCATCCTGTCAGGAGAAAAGAGACTCATATCTTTCCTTATAATTCACTGTGGTTTTGCCATTATCAGGAAGAATACAGCCCAAGGTTATTTACAGCCAAATGAAACTGTTATGCACAGAGTGTGGTCCTGATTAATGCCTTTTCACCATACTCATGTCGGAAATATGGGGTGAAGCAGACATAGTAAACAGTAAGTGAAATCAGAAAAAGTATAAGGTCAGCAGCTCTAGTATAGGAAATAGTACAACAGTATGCATAATGGAGCAAGTTAGGAAGGTAGATCATCAGAAGAAAGGAAAGTAGTTAAAGACCTCACCCCCACCAGGGTTATTTGATTTTGATTTTTAAAAAAAGAAAATATAAATGTCGTATTTTTTTTTCCAGGAGATCTCACTCTTAGGAACATTCTTTCTCCACTAAAGTACCCTGATGCTCAGTGATTAACTGGAGATATTAATGTTACTATAAAACAAATTTTTGCAACTAAGATAAAGGAGAGATTACTGTCTATTGTTGGATGACCAACCCTAGCTGTACTCAAGAAAAATTCATTACCAGCTTGAATAAAAGGTGTTGAACTTTTCAGCCACAAGAACTTCTAAAGACCAATAACAAAATCATGCAATCTCTCAGTGGATATAGTGACCACACTGATAATATTTTTCTTTTCTTTCCTTTCTTCTTTTTTTCTTTCCTTTTCCTCCCCTTCTTTTTTTTCTTTCCTTTTCCTCCCCTTCTTTTTTTTTTCTTTCTTTTTTTTTGTCTGGACCTGTGTAATGGTAAGAGAATTTGAAGATCTTCCCTGCCCCTTAATGGGCCTCACTTGGAGCCTGACAAGTGAGACTTTACTTTGGGGTTCACTTATGGAAGAGTTGTGTAATTTGGTCAGATGAGACCCTGGGCAGCTGTTGACCTCCTATCCCCGACTTTGAAAACCCAGATGTTGATGCTTCTCTCTCTGGTAACTAATGCTGTATGTATGTAATGGTCAGACAGATAGAAGCCTTGTCTGTTACTCTGTTGAATTGCGTTATTTTCTCTGTGTATATTTTTTGTCTACTTGTAATTTCTGTTTGTATTTTCTGAAGTTCGAGGTGCTGATTTTTTCCCTGAACTAAGTGAATGATATGTATGTATAGATATAGATACATATACATAGATATGTATATATATATATATTTGATTAAACTAAGACTGTTAACCTCTTTTGAGCTGCTTTCCTTTAGAAAAGCAGATCAAAGAATCTGTGCTAGCAGCTATCCAGGGTATGCATGGGTGTTTGCTGATACAACCTGTGATTTCATTAGCACATGGGGTGGCAATGTGGAAACTCCCAATTTATTGCAGATCAGTAACTATTCTGCATATGAGTTTAAAATGCCTAGCTTATTTTAGTTTGAGACAGAGAAGTGACTTGTTGAGGATCACATAACCACTTTCCAACAGAAACAAGATTTGAACCAGGTCTTTCTGATTCCAAAATCAGCTCTCTATCCACTATGACATACTCTCTTCTCAAATGTTTCCTACTTTAATGGCAAGCAAAGGAATACTTAGTGCCTTGTTTCAGTATTTAAGTATTTAGCACCTTATTTCAGTTCTTCAATTGCCTTTGAGTCCCACCTTGTGATTTGAAGGTGGAAGGAACTTGCTGATGCAACAGGAAGGGTGGAAAAGAAAGAAGAACCACCACATAAAAGCAGGATCACAAACTGGAACAGAGTAGAACTGAGAAGGAGAACACTTGTGGTATCCAGCACTCTGTTTATCTGTTCTGTCTGTGTTGATTTGTGTTTGTATTACTTTTGTCAGACAGAAGCTTTCTGTCTGTATATTGTGTTACTTTGTCAGATAGAAGGACTCTATCTGTTGCTTGTGAGAGAGGACTCTATCTGTTGATTGTGTAACTTTGTCAGATAGAAGGACTCTATCTGTTGATTGTGTTACTTTGTCAGACAGATGCACCCTGTCTATTGACTTGTGTTGATTTCAGAGGCAGAAAGTGAATTGAGATGATCGTGCCAGCAATGTGTGTGAATGTCGTAATTCTGCTAAGCTTGATGTGTATAGATATTGTTGTGGCTTTGTTAAGTTTTCTCTTCCCAGAAACAGAAACTTTGAAGGCCTGGAGGTGGACTGGTCACTGTAAGCTTTAAGCTGGAACAGGAGCTAGGAGCTACCTACCTGTGAGTTGGGTGAATTTGGACAAGAGCTGGGAGCATGGAAGAGGAGCCATGGAATTTGGGATCTAGCCCTGAGTCAAGATGAAAGGACCTTTCCTTGGATACTTAGCACAGGCTGACAAATTCACGATTTATTGTGATCTAGGTGTGGGAGAACTTTGTACTTCATAGTTTGTACCCCTTAAGAATGACTGAGTTAAGGAGATTGGAAACTAGTCTCCAATCAAGAAGAAAGAAAGCTTTCTGACTGACTAGATTAAGGCAACGGGACCTAGGGATGGGAGACTTTTGTGCTTTGTATCCCTTAAGGAGGATTGCCTTTTAAAGATTACTGAGTTAAGGACTTACTGAATGATATCTTTTGTTTAAAACTATGTGGCCACTTTAGTGATAAGTTGTTGTGTTATGTCATTGCGAATGCTGTACTTTGATTTCTGCTGAATAAAAAGAGAGTTCACTATACTGTATGATCAGAACCTTAGAGCTATCACAACAGCAGTCCTCTGGAGAGCTGCTCTGCTTGACTTTATACCTCCGAAAAAAAAAAAAAACCTTTCCTACCATTCAACTATTTCTTATTTTCTTAGCAATATTTCCTTTAAGCATCTATTATTTCATCTCCATTGATATGAATATGCCTTAATGTTGGAAATTTGGAAATCATTGTTGGGGAGAAGGGAGGGTGAAGAATTCAGCTCTGAGATCCAACCCACTACAGATAAACTTCTCTAAATTTAAGACAGCAGGTCTGTGGATAAGAGACATATAGTTACTTACTGGGTTAGTACTCGAAACATTTCCATTTTGGTGGGACCTGACAAAGCTTCCAAGATATTGATGTAACTTTGAACAACCTAAGGATACTTTTGTGACATGATGGAACACCACAGTATGACTCTTTTCCCCCAAATTGTTGATCAGTCATTTTTCAGTCATGTCTGAGTCTTCATTTGGGGTTTTCTTGAAAAAGGTATTGAAGTGGTTTGCCTTTTCCTTCTCTAGCTCATTTTACAGATGAGCAATCTGTGGTAAACAGGGTTAAGTGACTCATCTAGGGACACACATCTTATAAGTGTCTGAGAGATTAGGTATGCTACTCTATTCACTGTGTCACCTACTTTCCCACTAATAGAGGAGTTTTGTTGAAGACTCATAGGATTCTACAACATTTCATAATGATATTTTCATGTATCATTGCTATGATCAATGATTTGTGGTAAAATAAAATATTCACTTCTTAAAACTTAAAAATAATGATTATCCTAGGATATTTAACTGAAAGGAACTTTAAAGACAGTAGTGCAACCTCATCATTTTTTCATATAAGGAAAATAAGGTGCAAAAAAGCAAATGGCATGGATAACAAAGCTAATTAGTGGCAGAACTAAGATTAGAAACCAAGGTTACTAACTCTTAGTCCGTCTTTATTTCATGTTATTTGATATGTGTAAGTACCTACTGTGTATATTAGCATGGAATAATAGTAAGAAAGATAGATTTGAAGTTTCAAAGATTTGGGTAAAGGATAAAAGAAGGCAATGGAAAAAGACGAGGTAACAGGAATTGGGTGAAATGAGAAACTGAGAAGGAAAATACTTAATAAAAATAAGATGGAGGAAAATTCACAAATAGTAATTACAACTTTGTAAAATCTATAGGAATAAAGTTCATTCGCAAATTGATAAATGATCAAAGGATATGAACAGGAATTTTTCCAATGAAGAAATCAAAGCAATTTATAGTATATAAAAATGTTCTAATCATTACTGATTAGAGAAATGCAGATAAAAACAACCTTGAGATATAATTTTACACCTACCAGATTGACTAAAAATGACAGAAGGAGAAAGTGACAAATTCTCAAGAGGATATGGAAAAAATTGGGATAATTTTATTGGGGAATTGTAAAATGATTCAAGCATTTTGAAGAACAATCTGGAATTATGCCCAAAAAGTCATTAAATTTCCTATACCCTTTTGACTTAGCAATATTACTACTTGGCCTATTTCCAAAGATGATTGGAAGAAAAGGAAAAGAATCTATATGTTCTAAAATGTTTATAGCAGCTCTCTTTGTAGTGGCAAAGAACTGGACATTGCAAAGATTCCCATCAACTGGGGAATGGCTGAAGAAGTTGTGGCAAATGATTGTGATGGAATACTATTCTGCTATAAGAAATGATGAGCTTAACGATTTTAGAAAAACATGGAAAGTCTTGCACAAAATAATGGAGTGAAATGAACAGAACCAAGAGAACATGGTATACAGTAATAGCAATATTGTTTTAAAAATTACTTTGAGCAAACAATTTACTCTATTATAAATACCCAAATTAACTATAAAGGACATATGAAGAAAGATGCTATCTGCATCCAGAGGAAGAACTGCTAGTTAGCAGTATGTATAGAATAATTTTACATATATATGTGTATATCTATCTATCTATCTATCTATCTATCTATCTATCTATCTATCTAT
>NW_027185860.1:11572867-11582318 GCF_028583685.1 Petaurus breviceps papuanus | reverse complement strand
TATCTATCTATCTATCTATCTATCTATCTATCTATCTATCTATCTATCTATCTATCATCTATCTATCTACTTACATGTGTCTAATAGTAGCTGTCTTTAGAGCGGGAGGAGAGGAGAGGGAAAGGGGAAAAAAAAGAAACTATTTATAAGAGGCAAAGTTGTGATGCAGCACCCTTTTAGTTAAGATTTGATGTTCACATGAAATGAGGCACTTAAAAACCCATAAAACATTTTACAAAGAATGTTTGTGTTGCCTTGATACACAGCAAGTAACAAAGATACAGTGGTACTTGGCTTCTCTGGAACCAGCTCATCTTGTCTTCACCAGGAAACATATCTGGTTCAACAAGTTATAGTGACTCCTTTGTTCTTTGGTGCTAGAGTCCCAGATTCCACATGACTCAGACTTTATTCTCCTACATCATCAGGAAGTTGAATCAGCTAAGCCAGGTACAATCAGATCCTGAAGGTAGCTTTCTTCTTCTATGTAAAAACTCCCACTGACATAGATGGGAGGAAGGAAGTTGTACCAGGGAAACTTTACTCCCATTACAAATGCATAAAATAAAATACTTGAGATTACAAAGGAAACCATTTATATTTAAGTACAGCTATTCAAAAAACCTCACAGTCCCAAAGATTAAGAACCTCTCTTCTAGATCCTTATTAGATTTCACAGTCAGGCAATGTATATTGTTCTATCATATCGAACTAAGCACTTAATTGATTAGCCACAATTGAACCTCTTGACAAATTGGAAATAGTTCAATACTTCAATGGACTCCATGATCTCTTTTTTTTTTTCCTGCTTCTCAACTAAAAGGGGATTTTATTGATATCACAGTCCCATTAAACCCAGGAACAAGGCCTTGTTACAACAGACTACTCAAGAGAACATCAGTGAAGGGAGCCAAACCAAAGCTGGGTCCCCGAGGCGGTTCTTTATTTGACCTTCTTCTTGGGGGGCAGATTGTTGGTGTGGCCGCACTTCTTCTTACGGCAGTTTACAGCACGGGGATGCAGGCGGGCATAACACTTGCGGCAGATCATCTTGTCACAGTTGTACTTCTGGGCCAGCTGGCGAAGGGAAGGCTCAATGATGCCCCCTCGAAGACGCAGCACCAAGTGCAGAGTGGACTCTTTCTGGATGTTGTAGTCAGAGAGAGTTCGTCCATCTTCTAGCTGTTTTCCAGCAAAAATCAGATGTTGTTGATCTGGTGGGATACCTTCCTTGTCTTGGATTTTGGCTTTGACATTCTCGATAGTATCACTGGGTTCGACCTCAAGTGTGATGGTCTTGCCAGTCAGGGTCTTCATGAAGATTTGCATCTCTGCAATGCTGTGCCCACCGTTTGGCCAGCTCGCTGAAGAGAAAGAGGCCACCCGACTCCATGATCTCTTTAACATGGTTACTGCCTCTAATAATACATGATGAAGCTTACCTACCTCTTCTCATCCTGTGAAATTCCTGGCAATGTATACCCCAATATCTTTGGTAGAGATTTGGTCAAATATTCTGGAGTCTTTTCCTTTGGTCCTTTTACATGTCATGATACATCTTATTCTATACGCTACAATTAACTCCAAATTAATACATGGAACAAATCAAAAGGTGATATAAATAATTTAGATAAAGGAAGGAAACAAATTTCATAACTTTGACTAGTGGATGAATTCTTAACTAAGCAAGGAATAGAGGTCAACATAGAAGATAAAATGGAAAATTCTGATTGTATAAAATTGAAAAGTTTTCCCACAAACCACATTAATTAGAATTATCAGGGAAATGGCTAAATGGGAAATGCTTTTGTAGCACATTTCTGTTCCAAGGGTCTGATATCCAAGATATATAAAGGACTGTGCAAATATATAAGAATAAGTTCCATTCCTCAATAAATAAGTGATTGGAAGATAGTAAGCAGGCAATTTTCATATAAAGAAATAACAACATGAAAATCTAATGCATGGATTGGTCCAACCATTCTGTAAAGCAATTTGCAACTATATCAAAAAGTCACTAAAACACATATACACTTTGATCCAGTGATATCCCTATTAGGTACACACTCCAAAGAGGTCAAAGATAGAGGGAGAGAACGCATATGTCTAAAAAATATCCATAGCAGCACTTTTTTGTTGAAGCTAAGAACTAGAAAAAAAATGGTTGCCCAATATTTAAAGAATGACTGAACAAACCCGCAGGTTTGTATGAACTGAATACAGTAAAGTGAGCATAATGATCGCTGATATCTCTCTAATCAACCTCATGAAGTATTTTCTCAATTATACCTCTTTGGAGGTCCCCAAAAGATAACATGAGTGCTTGTTGTTTCCCATCCTTCATTCTCAAAGAGGACAAATTACAGCAGGAGGGTGATGTCTTGAATTGAAAGTGACTTGGATTTAAGTGACTCAGAGCTGTGCAAAGTCATTGTCCTCACTCTCTTCTCTAGAGTCATAGAAGCCCAGCAGCGAGAAATAGGTCAGGACGACTGATGAGAGCCACAGACTATCAAGCGGGAAGCCTACTGGCATCAAAACCAAAATTTTCTTCAATATGCACTGGAGAAGATCCAGAATCACTTTGATGAAATTCTTCTCCCTCTAATCCCATCACATTGAAAATTTATGGTCTTCATATATCAACATCCAGCAAGGCAACTTGTTTACTTTCTTCTGTTACATCATGAGTAAAATGTGCATTGAAGATACTTTTAACAACGTTATCTTTTGCAAATAAGGCTAAGAATTTGTATTTCACAGTTCTTGTTCTTAAACATTTTCTAGATTGCAAGGTAGGAGGCACACAAATTTCTGGTTGGGTCATAAGGCCCCTTTGTCCATTTGAGTACTGTTGGTCCCAGGGAAGGTCCTATGACAATTCTGCCTTTTGACTACCATCTTACCTGCTACAATCAGGCGTCAAAACACTCTTAAACAACAGGGCAAGAAAATTCCCAGAGACTCTAAAAGTTTTCATCAAGTAAAGAGAGAAAGAACTGATCCATGAATTGCTGAAAGGAGAATAAAAAGGGGTTTTGGTAAATAAAGTTAATAAAATACCTGTTTCTAAAAAGGCTCTAAAGTTAAATGTAAAAAGAGAAAAAAGAGTCACAGGCCATTAGGATAGCAATATAGAAACAGTCCTTCATATGAATGTGCTAAGAAGACCTCTTTGAAGAGAGAGAAATGACAACGACTGATGACAAAGCCCTGATGGCTGCAGGGCATTGTGGTCCATCATTTCATTCTCATGTGAATATTTTAAAGATTAATAATTAATGACTATCATAACTATAAATCAAATACCTCCTTGAATATGATGGTAAGATTAAGGTTGTTGTGTTCCTAATTTACAGAAAAGTAAATTTATTGAGCTTTACCCATAAGAGAAAAATGATTTACAAACTACCAGGAAGTTTTAATTTGAATTAGTGGGCAAGTAAAAATGCCAACAGGGAAGTTGGTAGGAAAGTATAATCTACCAAGAAAACTTTATCTGCTTTCCAAGGTGCTGTTGATTAGAAGAGATGGATTGCTTTGCTGATTGCTTAAAGAAAAGACCAGAGCAATGGCTTGGAACTTGACTGGACTAAAGGTAATTACTTCTGTGGACTTATTTTCTGCAGCTTGAGAAAGAGGAAACTTTTCAAAGAGCTCTGGTTATCCTGTATTGTCCTATATGACTTGATTAGAAGAAAGAGAGGAGAAAGGGTCCGAATCTGTTTTACTGTAAGAAAAGGCTTGATATTGATGATACCATGATTTAACAAAGCAGAATCCCATTGAGTGAAGAGTTGTCCAGTTTTTGCAAAGAGGGCCAACCTAAGGTGCTTCATAGCTCTCTAACTTAAGGAAATTGTAATTAAAATAGTGTGACACTTTTATTCATTCATTCATTTATTTGTTTATTTATCTCTTTGTTTTTTGGATTACTTTGAGTTTACAAGATTCAGTTCCCCAGTTCTTTGAGTTTTAAATTTTCTCCCCCTTTTTCTCCTCCTTCCCCCCCACCATGGCAATCAGGTATAGGATCTGAAGATACTTTCACATTAGACATTGGTCAGGTTTAAAAGAAGGATGGACTGGACAGATGGAATGGACAATGGGAAAGAGGAAACCAAACCAAACAAAAAAGGGAAAGAGAGCAGGTAAATTATTTCAATTTGCATTCAAACTCAGTTCTTTCTCTAAATGTAGATATCTCTCTCCATCATGAGTCTTTTGGAATTTACTTGTAGCCCTGCATTTCTGAGAAGAGTCTGGTCTATCAAATTTGGTCATCACACATATCTGTGATGATGAACAAATTTCTCCTGGTTCTGCTCTTCTCACTCAGCATCGGTTCGTATAAGCCTCTCCAGGTAAATATGAAGTCCATCTGCTCTTCATTTCTCATGGCGCAATAGTTTTTCATTACATTCATATACCATAACTTGTTTAGCCATTCCCCAATTGATGGGCATCCCCTTAATTTCCAATCCTTTGCCACAACAAAAAGAGCTGTTATAAATATTTTTGTACATATGGGTCTTCCTCCCACTTCTACAATCTCTTTGGGATACAACCCTAGAAGTGGTATTGCTGGGTCAAAGGATATGAAATTACTTACAGCCCCTTGGGCATAGTTCCAGATTGCTCTCCAGAATGGTTGGATCCGTTCACAACTCCACCAGCAATACATTAGTGTTCCAATTTGTCCACATCCTCTCCAGCACTTAGAATTTTTCTGTTTTGTCATCTTAGCCAATCTGACTGGTGAGATGTAGTACCTCAGAGTTGTTTTGATTTGCATTTCTCTAATCACTAGTGATTTAGAGCATTTCTTTATGTGCTTATAGATACCTTTAATATCTTTCTCTGAGAACTGTCTGCTCATATCCTTTGACCATTTATCAATTGGGGAATGACTTGTATTCTTATAGAATTGACTCAGTTTTCTGAATATTCTAGAAATGAGGCCTTTATCAGAGACATTGGTTGTAAAAATTCTTTCCCAATTTCCCACTTCCCTCTTAATCTTGTTTACATTGTTTTTTTTTTTTTTTTGTACAGAAGCTTTTCAGTTTCATGTAATCAAAGTTATTCATTTTGCATGTTATAATTCTCTCTAATTCTTGTTTGGTCATGAAATCTTCCCCTCTCCACAAGTCTGACAGGTAAACTATTCTTTGCTTTCTCAGATTGCTTATAGTATCATCCTTTATGCCTAGATCATGCACCCATTTAGACTTAATTTTGGTATACGGTGTTAGATAGCAGTCTATGCCCACTTTCTGCCATAGTATATTCCAGTTTGCCCAGCAGTTTTTGTCAAATAGTTTTTCTTTTCATTGATTCCCTTTATATTCTGGACCTTTTTTTTCTTCCAAATGAATTTTGTTACTATTTTTCTATGTCTATAAAGTAATTTTTTTTGTGACTTGATTGGTATGATGCTAAATATTAATTTAATTTAGGTAAAATCTTCATTTTTATTATATTAGCTCAACCCAGCCATGAGTAACTGATGTTTTTACACTTAGTTAGATCTGACTTTATTTGTGTGAAAAGTGTTTTGTAGCTGTGTTCATATAGGTCCTGGTTTTGTTTTGGCAGGTAGATGCCCAAATATTTTATAATGTCTACAGTGACTTTAAATGGGATTTCTCTTTCTATCTCTTGCTGTTGGATTTCATTGGAAATATATAGGAATGCCGAGGATTTATGTGGGTTTATTTTATATCCCTGCAACTTTGCCAAATTTATTTATTGTCTCAAGTAGTTTTTTACTTGATTCTCTGGGATTCTCTAAATATATCATCATATCATCGGCAAAGAGGGTTAGCTTGGTCTCTTCTTTGCCTAATTTGATTACTTTGATTTCTTTTTCTTCTCTAATTGCTACTGCTAACATTTATAGTATCAGACTGAATAAGAGGGATGATAGTGGACATGCTTGTTTCTTATTGGAAAAGCTTCTAGCTTATCCACATTACATATAATACTTGCTATGGCTTTATATATATGCTACTTATTATTTTAAAGAAAGTTTTATTAATTCCTCTATTTTGTAGTGTTTTTAATAGGAATGGGTGGTGTATTTTGTCAAAAGCTTTTCCTGCATCTATTGAGATAATCATGTGATTTCTGCTAATTTTTTTTTTTGCTTTTTGGAGGGGAATTGGGGTTAAGTGACTTGGCTAAGGTCACAGTGCTATTTTTCTGTGTTAAGTGTCTGAGGTTGGATCGGAACCCAGGTCCTCCCTACTCCAGGTCCGGTGCTCTATTCCCTGCACCATCTAGCCACCCCAATTTATATTAGTTTTATTGCTGATATGATCAATTATACTGAAGATTTTTCCTAATATTAAGCTATCCTTGCATTCTTGGAATAAATCCTACCTGATAAAAGTGTATTATTCTTGTGATAAGTTGCTGTAGTTTTTTTGCTAATATTTTATTTAAAAATTTTGCATCTATATTCATGAAATTGGTCTATAATTTTCTTTCTCTGTTTTATCTCTTCCTGATTAAGGTATCAGTACCATGTTTGTGTCATAAAAAGAATTTGGTAGGACTCCTTCACTAATTTTCCCAAGGAGTTTGTAGAGTATTGGAATCAATTGTTCTTTAAATGTTTGATAGAATTCACTAGTGAATCTGTCTGGCCCTTTTCCATATCTTATAAATCAAAGTTATAAATGATTCAATAATAGAGGGAGTTCCCGCACTAATGAAATCATATTTTTAGTATATAATAAACAATTAAAACAACTACCCGGTATTTAAAAAATGTAAGACAAAAGTATGAAGGAGTAGAACATAAAGGCAGAATTCACAGTACAAGACTTCTAACTTTCCAGGTCTGTTTTATAACAGAAACCGAACATTTGGGGCTATTTTAGGCCATTTGTTCTGCAACGATCAGAACTGCCAAGTCATCCATGCCCCAAGGCATTCTCTTTGCCTTCTCCTCAGTGTTCATCATAATGTAAGTTTAAAAAGAAAGCTTTGGTCATCAATCAGCTCCCTGAATAAGCAAAGTTTTTCAGAGCACAAATCGCTGGGGAAAGGATGGTATAAAAAGCAGGGCCCTTCTGCTTTTTCCTTACTTGTTTAACTGATTAGCACCTAAGTCTTTTGAATTTTCAACAGCCTCCAAATGAGAAATTGGTTGTAGCCACATATTTTCACCTCTATCACAAACTTTCTTTCATAATCTTTGCTTCACTTAACACATTATATGAGGATAGTTTGAAAACATTTTCCAAGGATCCTGAAGAAAAATGGGCATATTTGGGTAAAGTGATGAGCCAGTGGGATTCCAGAGCTTGAGAGGAGCTAAGAGATCACCATATCAAGAGGAAAAACTTCACTTGTTTGTACACAGATGTAGCATACTCTGTAAGTTCAATATCCTATATGAACTTTGGGTTTGCTAAACACTATAAGTTTCTCCATTAACTATTTGCTCAGTTCCCCCCTTTCCCTGTGACTAGAATGGTCTTCCATCTTACACCCAAACATCTTATTAATTTCTCTCATCCAGGAATTTATTGGCATAAAACCCATTCCGTCGCTGCCCCCAAGTTCTCATCCTTATTCACTTTAGACTTAACTCCTACCTCACACTCCCCTAACTTTCCTGCTATGCCTAGTCCTTCCACTTCCTCATGCTATTATCTTAGCTGAACTTTCTGGACCCCCTGCAGTTAATATGCTAATGATAATTTATATGCCAATTATCATACTACTGTCATTTCTGTCATAAAACCTTTGCTGTTCTACTCCCTCCCTTGCCCATGCGCATTTCTATCCCCACTAACTATACTCCTCCCCCATCCTCCTAAGACTAACTTCTTTACTGTGCCTGATCCTATCACCACCTAAAAGTATGATACTATGATCATTTGAGTCTAATCCGCCTACCAGAAGGAAATATTAACAACAATAAAATAACAAAAACAACAATATTCTGTTTTTTCTCATTTATTTGCTAAATTAAATAAAAAATCAGAGCAACATGTTAAGGAGATCTTAAACAACACTCTTCCCAAAGTCCATCTAATTTCATTTTCCTCTGAGCTCTCCCTTGAGAATTTGGTAACTCTCAGGATGATTGATGACCTGCATTTTCTAGCTTCACACTTCTCCCAAAGAGACCTGACATTGCCAGGTTTTCCTAATGAAAATAAAGCAGGAAGTTAATTATCTAATGATTTGGATCTTTGTGGTATGTTATTTCAATTAGTTATCTACATTAATCATATCAAAGAGATGTTCATCATATCATTTCATTCTGACTATATGCCTTTGGTCTCTACCTTCCTTAAAAAAATAGTGGTTTGGGAAATTGAAAAACATAAAAGAATCTTATGTCTGGCAGGTTCCTCTAATGAGTATCTGACTCATGTCTTTTCTTCCAATTAGGAATCACCTCAAAACACATTACTATCTAACCTTTATCCCAAGAATGACTATGATAAATACAGTTTAATGGAAAAGATAGGGGAGAAGGCTAGGACCTAGATTTGTTATAGAAATAGGGGTGGGCCACACATTGACTTAGAAAACCATATATTAATGTTGTCCGTGTTTTATTATATTTTTGTTTTGTTAAATATTTGTCAAAATATGTTTCCAAAATATTACATTTTAATATAATTCAGGCTGCACTTGGTAGTGTTTTGGGCTATGTGCATCTGAAGGTGGCATGTTTGACACATCTGGTTGACAGCATGGAAAGTTTAAGCTTCACATAGTCAGTCTTTGAGGTAAGACTTCAACCCATATTCGTGACTTTCTATCCACTGTACTAGCTTGATTCTTAACAAATGAAATAAAGAAAATAAATATTTTACCTTAAAATAAATAAAAGACAAATAGCCAGTTTGAAGGAACAACATGAACTCTGTTGACATGCTTACAACTCTAAAGAATAGAAAAATCTTTCATAAATTACCTGATCCACCATAGAACATGGTATCAAGAAAATATATGGAGAATATCATTCTAAAGATGAAAGTATATTTTCTGTGTTTCTAAATTTGAAACCACCTGAGACTATCCCCTTTAAGATCATTATTTTTCATTAATCTTTTGTCTAGGGAGGAAACATAATTTAGCCACTTATTCCTTAAAATTTAATGTGAGTTCATTTGTTGTTTTTTTCAGGATTTGAAAAATAATTTTTATTATTTTGGCCATCAACAAACACAAACATTCCCATAGACAAAGAACAACAGAAAATGGGAATTGTATATGAAACTGGAAATCTTTTTTTTATACATTACTTTTTTTTTTAGTGTACTATAGCTCTGAAGATGTCTTTGTATCTCCTTCTGAATTTGATTCTGTTCTCTTCTGGCCAGTTAAAAATATGTCTTAGGCCCTTTTGTATTTCTTTCTTCTTTGCATTACTATAACTAGTCTCTCTCTCTCTCTCTCTCTCTCTCTCTCTCTCTCTCTC
>NW_027185860.1:11567736-11572767 GCF_028583685.1 Petaurus breviceps papuanus | reverse complement strand
TCTCTCTCTCTCTCTCTCTCTCTCTCTCTCTCTTTCTTTTCCTCATCTCTTTTCTCCTCCCCCCCCTCCCCACCTCAATAACAAAAAAAAAAAATAAAAACATAGTTAAACAAAAGAAAATCACATGTTGTAAATGTTTGAAAATGGACTCACTCGTCGAAAGCATGTTTTATCATCTATCTTATGAAATCTATGCATGGTCATTGCGTTTATGGACTTTTTGAAAATTTCAAAGTTGTTTTTCTCTTTTAATATGGTATATTCACTGTGTAAATCATTTTGCTGTTTCTAACTTCACTCTACAGCAATTCATAAAACGTTTTCCCAGGTTTCTCTTAATTTTTTCCTTTTTTCATTTCTTATGGTCCAGTAATATTTTCACAGTATCCATATAATGTAACATATTTCATCATTCCCCAAAGGATATGATGGACATTCCCTTGTTTTCTAGTTCTTAGGAAAGGTACTTTTAAAAGTAATTTTGTACATATGGATCCTTTCCCTCTTTCCTTGATTTCTTTAGTGTAAAAGTCTAGTATCTCTAGACAAAAAGTTAGGCACAGTTTATTGTCCTTTGGTGGGATAGTTCCAAATTGCTTTGCTGAATGACTAAAGTAGTTTATAGTTCCACCAGTGGTACATTATTGTGTCTATTTTCCCATAACCTCTCCATGATTTTTATTTTCTTTTATTTATTTTAAGTTATCTTTGCTAATTTGATAGGCATGTTATCTTCATTTGCATTTCTCTTATTATTAATGA
The DNA here is from genome assembly GCF_028583685.1 of Petaurus breviceps papuanus. Lineage (NCBI taxonomy): Eukaryota > Metazoa > Chordata > Mammalia > Diprotodontia > Petauridae > Petaurus > Petaurus breviceps. Next base: position 11,572,005 of record NW_027185860.1, on the reverse strand, counting down.
TGGGGAGAATACTTACATGATTGCATTTATTCTTTGGAGACCAGCCTATTCAATTTTTTTAATCTATTGGGGAATAAATATTGTTATATTTTTGAATCAGTTTCCAATATATTTTGAATATCAAAACTTTTTTAGAGAAATTTACAATATTTTTCTCTAAACATTTCTTATCTAATTTTAACTGCATTTATTTTATTTGTTCAAAAACTTTGGGGACAGCCAGGTGGTGCAGTGAGTAAGAGCACCAGCCTCAGCATTCAGGAGACCTGGGATCGGTTCCAGCCTCAGATACTCGGCACCCACACAAAAATAACTGGCCGTGTAACCTTGAGCAAGTTACTTAACCCCGATTGCTTAAAAAAAATTTTTTTTGTGAAAATTTATATAATCAAAAATTGTCCATTTTATCTCCTATGATCATCTCTATTCAGCATAGATAGGTCATTGGTCTTGGAATAATGAAGATATGAGTTCAAATCCCACCTCAGACACTTAGAAGCTGTATAACCCCAGGCAACTCACCTAAACTCTCCTTATCTGTAAAATGAGAAAATTAAATTTGATAGTCTCCAAGGGTCCCTTCCTCTTCTAAATATATGATCCTACATTATTTGTTTTGTCAATAACTCTTCCTCTATACATACTTGTGAAATGTATCTCCGAGTTGTGTTCATTTCTTTTCATTTATCCCAACTTTTTGTGAGCTCATTTGGGGTTTTCTTTTTTTTTAAGTAATTGAGGTTAAGTAACTTACTCAAGGTTACATGGCCAGGTGTTTCTGGGTGGGTGCTAAGTGTCTGAGCCTGGATTCGATCCCAGGTCATCCTGACACTGGGGCCAGTGCTCTTACTCACTGTACTACCTGGCTGTCCCCATTTGGGGTTTTCTTGACAAAGATACTGGAGTGGTTTGCCATATCCTTCCCCAGCTCATTTTACAAATGAAGAAACTGAGGCAAACAGGGTTAAGTGACTTGCCCAAGGTAACAAATCTAGTAAGTGTTTGAGGCTAGATTTGAACTTACACATTTGAGTCTTCCTGACTCTAACCACTGTATCACCTGCCCTCTTAGACTCTTTCTCTAATTTTTTATGATATGAACTTTCATATCAAGCTCAGGGGTGGGGAACCTGTGGCCTTGAGACCACATGCGGCTTTCTAGGTCCTTGGGTATGGCCTTTTGACTGAGTCCAAGTTTTACAGAACAAATTCTTTTGTTAAGGGGATATGTTCTATGAAGTTTGGAATTAGTCAAAGAACTGCACTTGAGGACCTAGAAGGCTACATGTGACCACAAGGCTGCAGGTTCCCTTCCTCTTACTAGTCATGGAATCACTGTAACTTTTTGTAGTATATGGCATTGCTCTAAGCCTAATTTTGGCCAGAATATTTTCTAGTTTTCCCAGCAGTTTTTCTTAACAAGTGAGTACTTCCTCTAGTCTTTATGATCTTTGAATTTATTGAAAATTCTGCTGATATATTCATGTGTGCATTTGTGGTATTTTGTGTACCCCAAATCTGCCACTGTTTTTTTAAAGCAGAACTAAATAATTTTGATGATGAATGGTACTTCTAGATCACCTTTCAAATTTTATTTTATATTTCACAACTACTGAATTTATAAATTGTTTCAATTAATTTTTAGTTGATAAGATTCACTAAGTAGATTATTATGTCTTCTATGAAGATAACCGCTAACATTTATTAAGTGCTTTAGATTTGCAAAGTACTTTACAAAAATTAAGTCATTTGATCCTTACTATGATTTTGGAAGGTAGATGCTATTATTATCCCTATTTTACAGTTGAGAAAAATAAGGCAGAGTGAAGCAACTTATGTGGGGGTCATACAACTAGAGGCCTAATTTGAACTGAGGTCTTCCTGACTCCAGGACTAAGGATCTATATACTGTTCTAACTCATTCTTGTTTCTTTTTTGCTGTTCTTATTTTCTCAATTCCTTATTCCTGTTTATTGTTGTAAATGGCAGTTGTAGGATTCTATAAAGTAATATTGGTGACAGTGAACATTGTATTTTTATCCCTGATCTTGTTGGAAAGACGTTTAAAATTCCTACATCATAGACAATGCTAGTTCTTAATTCTAGATAGATAATAATTTACTATTTTAAGAAATGGTCCTCTCATTTCAATAATCTAGTTTAATATTTTTTAACAAAAGGGGTGTTGTGTTTTATCTAAAAGCTTTTTAAAAGTACTTTACTTATGTTTATAGTTTTCCTTAGATTGAACCAACCCTGCATTCTTGGTATAAATTGAACATATAGCCATAGTTCCCTATGGTACTATAATCCCTTTGTGAATATTTTCCCCCACATTTTGAAATCAATATTCTTTAGGGACATTAGTCTATAGTCTTCTTTCTATGTGAGATCTCTCCCCAATTTACATCATCAATATCTAGACCTTGTTAGTTCCTTAGAAGGAATTTTGTAGAATCCTTTCTTTTCCTGTCTTTGCAAACAATTTACATAATATTATAATAAATTGTTCTTTGAATGTTTGATAGAATTCATTTGATAATACAGCTAGGCTCCCTCTCCCCCCCCCCCCACCTTGGGAATTTGTTTATTCCGTTGTCAATTTCTTTTTCTGAGATTGACTTATTTAAATCACTGTTTTGTTATGTTAATCATGGTACTTTATTTATTTGTAACTTTTCATTCATTCTGTTTCAGTTCTGTTGGACTATGATTGATCATAATACTTTCTAATCATGTCTTTTATTACCTCTTCATTTTGTAAATCCTTTTTCTTTTTTGATATGGCAATTTGCTTCTCTTTAAAAATTTTTTAACTAATGTCTTATCCATTAATCAGTCTTTTTTGCAAAACCAGCTGTCTTGTTAACCAATTCAATGTAGTTTTTGCTTTCAATATTATATATATTTATTTAATCAGAATTTTCTTTTTTAGTATTTGGTGGGAGTTCTTTGATTTCATTTTTGTTTTATTTTTAAATCTCTTCCTTCATTTTCTTCAGATACTGTTGTAATTCTTATGGCCCAGTCATCCATTACTCTTCCCCAGCACCCCCTTCACCCTCCCTGCACCCCTGCACCCTTAGATTCTGTTGGAATTGTGAATCTCCTTTCTTCTTCTAGGTTTACCTTGAGGGGGAAATTTACCACAAGTATAGTGGTTAGAGAGCTGGGTCTGAAGTCAAGACTTGAGCTCTAATTTGGCCTCTGTTTGCCTTCATTTCCTCAACTATAAACTGAGGATAATAATAGCACCTAACTCCCAGGATTGTGGTTAAGACTAAACAAAATAATATTTATAAAGTGCTTAGCTTATAGTGCCTAGCACATAATAGGTGCTTAATAAATTCTTGTCCCCTTCCTAAGTATTTCCTTATTGTGCTCAATTTTTGCTTATTTCAATATTATAACTCCAGCCTTAGTTCCTAGTTTGGGACTTTGTGCCAGGATCAAGCTTTATCTCCTCTCATACTTTTTGATGAGGTAGTCAGGTCCTGTTTGGTTCTAATTTTAGTTTCCTAGGAAACCTCCGCTCTATATAATTAAGCTTTGTCATGTTTCAGGTCCTCCTGGATTATCCTGGGTCTTAGCATTGCATCTTCATACGTTTCAATGAAGAATTCTCAGAGCAGTGATGTCTTCTGAGCAACCCTACCCCACACATACACCTATTAAAATACTTTGGGCTTCTGACTGCCTAAAAAGAGAGAGTTTCAAAGTTCAAGTGACCCTAGCATGTCTTTGTTCAGAGAAAGTGCAGTCAGGCTTGCCCCTATTTTCACCTGTGACCATACTAGTAGCTGGATTCCTCTCCAACTATCTGCAGACATCTAGGTGTCTTTTTTGTGCAATTTTGGAGAGATGAAATAATTTACTATTGCATTTTTTGATTAATATCTGGTCTGGTTTTCTTTCCAGCTCTTTGGTGGAGACTACACAGAATTGTATAAGCCTTCATGCTACCTTCTTAACCAGAAGTCAGTTTATTTATTTATACATATATTTACACATGTATATAGAATCAGGAAGACCTGAGTTCAAATTTGGCCTCAGACACAGAAAGTGTGTGAACTTTGGCAGAACACTTAAATCTCTGCTTACCATAATCCATTGGAGAAATGAAATGGCAAACCACTCCAGTATCTTAAGTACTGGCATGCTATGGTCCCTGGGGTCACAAAGAGCCAGACATGACTGAACAAATGAACAACAGGTATATTAGCATATATAAATGATTTAAGGTACAATGTTATGGTTTACTATTACTAT
>NW_027185860.1:11550320-11562736 GCF_028583685.1 Petaurus breviceps papuanus | reverse complement strand
ATTTACAAGCCAAAGTGAATTGGCCAGTCATATCATGAGTACCTAGGTAGTTGTTGCTTGCAAAGGGAAATTTGAGGTGTCTGTTGAGAGCATAGTTATTTTTTTCCTCCTATACTTTAATAAATCTGAACCATATTTTATCATCCCTATTCTAGATTCAGAAACTGGCTACAAAGTGCCTCTGCTCACACCTCACCTAGAGTCACATGTTTTTCCAGAGTAGGAAAGCTTATAGACATGTGCTATGGAGGCTCTGAAGAGTTTGAAGACAGGCAGGATAGTATAATGGGAAAAGCACAAGGTTTGGATTCTGAAGAAATTTTGAAGACCTAGGATTTGAATTTTGACTCTGCTACTTAGATCTTGGTCAAGTTATTTATCTCTTCTGGATCTCAGCTACTCATAAATGAAACTGGTGAGGGGTCCAAGGTTAGGGGGAAGAGGGAGCATCTCCAAGGTCCTTTCTATCCCTGAATCTATGATACTAAATCTATGAACCTAAGAAACTGGCTGGTGTCTTGAGTATGTCGCTACCTTGTGGACAAATCAAACATTACACTTACCCATTGTAAATTCCTAAAGTGATAACTCTGCTTTTCTGAGCCTTAGGGAAGGATACACACCAAGTTAGTGTGGATTGCTACTGCTACTGAAGTGCCACAAGAGTTCAACGTGTACCCACAGAGTGCATGTGCAGTCAATTCTGTATGTGTCAAACCAGCAACAGTTACACACCATCTCTTAGGATGTTACATCGGTGTAATCACATACAAATATGATCATTTCAATCATTTTATGTGAAACAAATGTTTGCTGATTTATGACCAGATGTAAGACACTGATGGGTGTATCAAATGATGCAAAGATAAGGAAGATACCGGCCTTATTCTCTAGGACCTTGCAGCTCTTCTTTTGGACTTGTAAGATTTTAAGAGGGTAGACTTTCCAGTCTTGTACCCAAATTCTGAGGTTTACATTCCCCCATGTATGGACTCTAGCTGCCATTTGTAGAATTCATTCTTCATTGTGGGATTAAATATTGGAGGGAAGAGAGTCCAAATTTGACTTAGAAATTTAGTTAATCTGAGCACTTTGAGTGAAAATCTCCTCATTTTATAGATGGGGATTGAAATATGACAAGGTTGAGGTATCATATGCATTTCCTTTTTTAAGTGACTAGTCTTTTCCTATTGTGCTAAACTGGAAACGGGGCTGACAAAAGCTTAGCCTGCCTTACCCATAGTTTTAATATTTTTAACAAAATTGGTTTCTTTTCTCAATTTCTTTTTCTACAGGCTATTTTCTATGAAATGTCTGTGTTTAATCGCATTGAAAGAAAGTGCTTGATTGAGAACATCCATTGATAGCTATTCACACAAAAGCCACATCATGTCTCATGGCTACTTAAATTTGCCCAGGTGTGAAATGGATTATGAAATAATGATCTGAAGAGAAGATGGGGACTGAATAGCAAGGCATACATTCGGCCCTACTAGAGGGGAAAATGATATTACTTGACTTGAGGCAGCCATATATGTTTTGACATGTAAACACTCTGCTCCACCAGATAATATCGTCAAATATTTCCCTAAACTAAAACCATTAATGCCAGGGATGATGGAAAAGCAATCTGGATGGAGTTCCAATCCACTGCACAATGTATAATCAAAGTCAAATAATCTAACTTACTTGTTTCCCATGGTTTTCTCATATATTCTATATGAAAAAGGAAAAAAAGGCTTTGTTTCAGTGACAGGAACAGGAACAGAGAACTCAGTGCTTGTGCTTCTCCATACCCAAAGATTTTTGTACCTCCTTAAGGCTTATCAAACTTTCTGTTTGGATGGATGGATGTTCAGTTTGCATAGAAGGTTATATTGGGAACTGAAAGAACCAACAAAGAGGAATGTTTGCGCCTACAGCCAGGCTCAGAAAATCATTCATCCTAACCTAAATATGAGTCAGGGGTGAAGACCCTCTGTGCAAAGGAGAGGGGAAGTAGCTTGCAAAAAATATAGATTTATATATTAAATTATACATTATATCATATCATATATATTATATTACATATATAATTATATATTAAAAATATATATTGAAGCTGATTACTGAAGCCATCTAAAAGGTATTTTTGGTGCTACCTTAGATAGAACTATGAGACTGGTAAAAATTCAAACTGAAGACTATAACAGACACCTCTTAGACATGTGGTAGGGTAGCCTTTGAACATAATAATTCTGTAAGAGAAATACAACTTATGTTGACCTTACTTATAGGTATGAAACTATGAGGACACAAATTTAAAGCTGCAGAAAACACTTTATTGGTGCTTAAAAATGTTTGTTGACTTGGCAGAATGATATAAAAAACCCAGATTATTATTACATTAAAGTCTGTAAGTGATAATGATAATTTCAGAATATTTCAGTGAAGATCGAGTTTCAGCAGCTTATTGTAAGGAGGCCTCCATACTGTGATGAATATTTCTAGCCCTATTGCAACCTAGTGAGGTTAGGAGCTCCTTGGTCAGGGTGTTTATCTAATAGGTAAATGCTGAAACAAATTTTGGGAGTAGAGGATGAATGATAAGTGGAAACCATAACTGGGTTTGACAGAGAATAATGACATTGAGTGAGTACTGACAGTACAGAACTGAAATGAAGGTGATATGTGTATTCAGTAGACCTATAAAGTGTTTCATATTTTAATGGTTTTATTATCAACCTCCCACTAGAGTGTAATAAGAGTTATGGGTCATCGAATCGTGCATTAAGTAATTGTCAATATGTGGTTATGAGTCTTTTGTGTCTTCAGCTTTTCTTTTGTGGCAGAATAAGTAAATAGCAGTCCTACACTTAATCAACATTATATATTGTGTGCTTTTTTGGAAGGAACCCTGTTAATAATCCCTTTTAGGGGAAACTGCAGACAGAACTATACCTAAGCTTTGCTTTTAGAAAATTTTCTAAGAATTCAACTGTGAAATAGGGGCCCAATGAGTCAAAAGGAATGAGAGTCTGACTTCTTTCACTGAGTCCCTGGTCCCTAGGACTGAATCTAGTCTGAATGAGTCCTGAACCTGGACCCATAAGTGCTAGAGGGATATCCTATTCCCCTGAACCAGTGAGAGATTCATAAATCTGCCTGCAGTACTTTTTTCTGTCTTTTCCTCATGTGTCATCTTAACTTTTGTGCCTGTCTCAGTCCATTACCCTGTTTCTTCTCAGTGGCTCTAATAAATAGGAGATTTTATCCCAGATTCTCAAAGTAGGAAAAAAACAATTTTAGCAGTTGAGTTTCTTGACACTGGTGAAAGCTACCCCTGGGGAACCAAAATCACAGACTCAAGGGAGTATCTAATCACTCCTGAGAAGTTCTCTGAGGCTGTACCCACTAATATTCAGGTCAATAGGGAGAGAGAAATGCAGCAGGGGATTCTGAGGCAGAAGAGGACACAAGTGGACAAGTCTACTAGAAGTTGCTGACAAAGTTTTCCCCTAGACTGGAGTTACATAAAGAAGTTCTTTAGAAAGTGAATTCAAGGATATGTATAGGTGGTACACTATTTTTCTCAGAGTGGCTTTGCATGTAAATTTAACCTCATAATGTCCTCTTTTATTTAATGTATGAGTTGTCATATTTTGTAATGTGTCAAAGTACATAACAGAGATATTGAAGAAATATATAGAAATCTCACACTTGCTTGAATCATGCATTTCCCCTCCTGCAGTGATGCACTGTCACTAATTCTCCCCTTCCCCACCAAATATTTGAGAAAAATCTTTGACATATATATGTATGTATGTGAGTGGATAGATAGATAGATAGATAGATGATAGACAGATAGATAGATATGGTAGATGATAGATAAATACACAGTCACATACATACATACACACATATACCTGAGTATTTGTGTTCTCTTTCACATGTACTTTGCTTAAATAGCGTAACAACCCCATTACTCTATATTTTGATTAATTGAATCACATAATAGCATCTTTTAATTTTAAAATATGGATCAAGATTTTTTGTTAAGATAAGAAAAGGATTGTACAAACTGAATTATGAATGTGCTAACAGCAGTGAAACACCTCAGACTCTGGTTAAGAAGGTCCCTTCCTCGCCACTCCCCGCCCTCCCCTCCAAGGTTCTCAGATACCCTGGTTAGGGGGATCTCTCTTCACCATCATTGGTTTAAGGTTCCACTGGTTGTGTTCCTACTGGTTGTGTTTGAGGGGCCCAAAGACTAGCCACCCAATTGCATTTAACCACTTAAAATCTGACTAGATTTTATAAAAGGGTTTTTTTTCTTCAAAGGTATAGCCAGAACTAATATACAAATACTTTCCCCAAGTCCTGAGAGGCATAATCTCTATTCCACCCACCCACCCACCCCAGGTTATGTGTGAGATTAGGTGTACAATTTATTTCAGTTCCTATGTAGCATTCATCATACTGATGGGGATCAGATCTGGATTCCTAAAAGGAAAATACCATGTCTTTGGGACCTGGACCCCAAAGTCCCTGAACCCAGATCTCTGGCATTCACTTGAAGCATCTGACCTGTCCCAGTCAATTATCCTTTTAACTGCCCTTTCACTTTGGCTCTTGGGACACTTCTTCAGTTGTCTGGACCTGGCCCTACCCAGGCTACTTGCTACTCCTTAATCCCATCCAGATATTCCCACATCCTTTCTGCATAAAATATCAACGTTACCCCCATTGAAATGTGCAGAATCTTAAAATCTGGCCCTCTTGTGTTGCCATCACAAATAGTGCAGACTCATTAGGAATCTCACCCACCCGAACTTGTGTCATAATAAACTTGCTACTCAGACTTAAAGAAGGCTTGGGTGGTCAAATTCTTTCAAGGCAAACCCACACTCTGTACCCTTGCATTTCAGGGTTCCTGTAACACCTACATTGCAACATGTTTTGGTGGTCCTATTATAGGGAATTTTTTAACCCCCTCAAGCTCTTCTCCAGGAAAGATTGAAAGGTAGGTAAGCCTCCCTTCTCTCTCTATCCCTTTCTTGCTCTGAATTTGGATTGTTCTCAAAGCATCTAGGAAGATTTGGAGATGCTTTTAGGGCCTGATGCTCTCAGCTTCTAATAGGGTCAGACAGTTACTAGGCTATCTCAGACCCAGGCAGACATTCCAAAGCATGGGAGATGCCCTATCTGGAAATATATGCCCAATTCTCTTGATTCTCTAGAGCACTAGGGAGTTGGGAAGACTGCATGTGCTTTTTGGTTTCCTGAGGACTTCCTATCCCCATGACTGTGCCTGTAGGATCCCCCTTCTCTTCTAGTTTCATGGTCACCAGATCTTCACAGCCAGACTCAGTGGTACTTCCCTGATATATGTCCCTAGGTTAGAACTGGGAAAAAAAAACCAAGGTCTCCAAGACCTTGGAAAGGAAATCATTGTCCCTGGCCTCAAGATGATCTAGAGGACCAAGAAAAATTACCTCATTTGTGCAGGGGATTTCTGATAAGCCTCTCTAAGCTTTGGGGTTTGCCCCATAATTATCTATATCACCCTGTCTGTTCATCATGTTAATCTGTTCTGCGGTTCTCTTTGTGTTGTGAAAGTGAGTGTCTATGTGTAATCTGACATCCTGTAAGGTTCAAAATGCAGACAACCAGCAAGGGAAGCTTCTAAGGGCTGCAGCTGGACTTTTCTTGGCATGCTTCTTTCTCTTTCTCTCCCCCTCTCCCTTCCTCCTCGATTGCAGCAGCCAAAGAAGAGCAGGAGGATGAAAAAGAGAAAGAAAAACACTTTATTATTTAGGTCACATGATTGAAAAAGGCAAATAGAGAAGGGTAAGAGAAGTGTCAGATAAGAATTAGAAAGAAATAAGATGTGGGCACTTTTAAACATTGGATTGTAAAGCTTTGGATTCCAGATTATTTCCCTTCCTCTGTCGTCACCCAGCCTTACTGGGAAGATAAGCAGTTCAGTATAGGTCGTACATGTGTAGCTATGCAAAACATTTCCATAGTGGATATATTGTGAAAGACTGACTATATTTCCCTCCATCCTATCGCACCCCCCACTTGTTCTATTCTCCACTTTGACCCTGTCCCTTTTCAAAAGTGTTTGTTGCTTCCAACTTCCCTGCCCCCCAACTTGCCTTCCCCTCCATTATCTCCCCTCTCAGTCCCCTCCCCGCTACTCTCCTGTAGGGTGAGATACCCTATTTAGTGTATATGTCATTCCCTCCCTAAGCCAAATTCTTTTTTTTTAATTTTTCTCTTTTTTATTTTTAAATTTACATCATTCATTTCCACGAGATTTTGAGTTACAAATTTTCTCCCCAATTTTCCCTACCCCCCATCCCAAAACAGTGTTCCCACTGAATATCCCCTCCCCCAACCTGCTCTCTCCCATATCTTCCCCCATTTCCCCTTCGACTTTCTAGTAGGGCACGGTGGATCTCTATGCCCCAGTGCCTGTATATCTTATTTCCCAGTTACATGTAAAATATTAATAATAATATGTATATATATATATATATTAAACATTTGATTTTAAAACTTTGGATTCCAGATTCTTTACCTTCCTCCTTTGTCACCCACCTTCGCTGGGAAGATAAGCAATTCAATATAGGTTGTACATGAGTAGCTATGCAAAACATTTCCATAGTGGATATATTGTGGAAGACTACCTATATTTCCCTCTATCCTATCCCACCCCCCACTTACTCTATTTTCTACTTTGATCCTTTTTCTTTTCAAAAGTGGGTGCTTCCAATTTCCCTCTCCCCCATCCTGCCCTCTGTTCCATTATCCCCCCCACCATCCCCTTTCCCCCTACTCTCCTGTAGGGTGAGATACCCTATTTAGTGTGTATGTCATTCCCTCCCTAAGCCAAATTCAACGTGAATAAGGTTGACTCATTCCCTTTTGCCTTCCTGTTCTTCCCCTCCATTGTAACAATTTTCCCTTGCCTCTTCTATATGAAATAATTTATGTCATTCTGTCTCTCCCCATCTCCTCTCATTATATTCCTCTCTCACCTCTCAATTTCACCTTTTAAGTATGATCCCTTCCTATTCAACAGGTCCTTTTCCCTCTACCTATGTATACCTGTACACATATATACACACACTTACATATGTATTATATGCATATATATACTCCTATATAGACATATATATGTATGCATACATGTATATACATTTATATTCCCTTCAACTATTCTCATACTGAGAAAAGTTTCATAAGTTACAATTATTGTTTTTCCATGTAGTAATGTAAATAGTTCAACTTTGATAAATTTCTTATGATTTCTTTTCCCTGTTTACCTTCTCATGCTTTTCTTGCTTCTTGTATCTGAATGTCAAATTTTCTATTCAACCCTGTTTTTTTCATCAAGAATGCTTGAAAGTCCTCTATTTCATTGAATAATCATATTTTCCCTTGGAACATGATACTCAGTTTTCCTGGGTAGGTGATTCTTGGTTTTTATACAAGCTCCTTTGACCTCTGGAGTATTATATTCCAAGCCCTTCGATCCCTCAATGTAGAAGCTGCCAGATCCTGTGTTATCCTGATTGTACTTCCACAATATTCAAATTGTTTCTTCCTGGCTGCTTGTAATATTTTCTCCTTGATCTGGGAACTCCAGAAACTGGCTATAATATTCCTAGGAATTTTCTTTTTGGGATCTTTTTTGTGAGGTGACCGATGAATTCTTTCAATCTCTATGAGGCAGTATAGTGAAATGTCAAAGAACACTTATGTTTTTAAATAAACGGTCACTGTTCATTAATCTCATTTAAAATGCATTCACTTGGGGAGATTGTCATGATGACAGATTTATTTTCCATGTTCCTGTAACTTTAGACACCTTGCTCCTTTATTTCCATTCACCTCCATGTCAGGGACTAGCTGCAACCTTGTCTAACCATTAGTGTAACTAAGCTAATTCTTTTTAAATCTTTTTAATTGGAAAAATAATCAAGTGTGAGCTGGGTACATTGACTAATGAAATGAACAGTTCCATGCTATCTCCTAGAGGGTCAATGTTGAGCCTCAGTATAAAATGTTTCATTGTACAGAGGATAAGAATTAAAAAAAAAAAACTAAAATACAAGAAATTAGAGGAATATAGAGAAAACTATTAAAGAATATAGAAAAATATATAAAATACATAAATATATAAATTTAAAAATATATATAAAATGTATAAAAAGAATATAAAAATATAGAGAAAACTTTAAGATAATTAACTTTTAAAACAACTTTCAAATTAACTTAATTAAAAGACTTTTTCTTTCATGATACTATAAATATCCAAGTATAGTACTATAATTGATTATGTAATAATAAAGGCTTTATGAGCATAATGAGGGTTTGGTCATATGCCTAGGACACCTAATATAGCATCAAGCACCCAGAAGACAGTAGGTGACTGACTGGTTTGGAGATATAGTAGTACAGAAACAAACATGGACATTCTTCACAGGTTTATGATGTGATCAAGAACAGCATTTTTTCCACTGAATGCATAGCCAGAATTGTCAACATTTTTAGAATGTTTTGAGTAAGCAATAGAAAGGGTTTTTGCTACGTCCATATCTGAAGGTGGAGGGTGTTCAGGAAGGGCTAGCACCTCTCTCTGGTAGGAAACCCTTTTCAGGGCTGCTCATCCACCTTTGGTGTTCATCTGTCATCGAACATTCTCACCTGTATCTCCAAGGAGCTGTATCATGTGCAGTGGCCACATCCTGATAAAACTCAGTAGATGGGCTAAGGGAGGTTGAAGGTAACTGATACGTCTTAAATCTGTCAGTGAGTTAGTGGGATGTCTACTCTAAGTGGGTGAAGACTTTCCTCTTCAGAATGGTGGATGAGAACAATTTGTTCCAGTGACCATGAAGGCAGGTAAAGCAGGCACTGTGGAACCTCTAGGGCTTGGTCAGACATTGAAGACTACAAGGTCATCCATGACCATTACCAGTCATCTTAACTTTTTTCTTGCCTTGGACAAGGACTTGGTTCTGGCAGAGAGAGTGAGACTGATGACTTGGTTCAACTCTGTGTCACTTAAATCCAATTCATGCACAAGTCAAGACTCCACCCTGTTATGTCAAAAATGAAGGACAAACAATGTCTTAGAGTGGGTTCCTTCTTTCTCACCATACAATAGGGAAAGGTGCCCTGAGGGTGACCTTCTCTTTCTGCTCTTCCATAAGACATGTAATTTAGAGAAGTGGGCCTGGGTCTCTGCTCTTTTGTTTGTTATTTTTTATGCTAGGTACAAAGGATGGCATCTCCAATCTGACCTGGGTGCCATAAAGATCCAGGAATAAAGAAATCCAGGTGACACATTGCAGCCAAACCTGAGAGGCATAGGGCAAGAACACCAGTCCAGTGAAGCCTACACTGCTTGCTTTGAACTAAAATTTAGGGGCACTGATGCTATATATGAACTATTGAACTATGATAAATTATAAGTCTAGTTCCACCCAAACCCTCTATGCTCAAGACAAAAGCTGGTATAGCAGAAATTATGATCTTTACTATACCTTTGCTATAAATTTGCTATACCTCTGAGATAAATACCCCTTTGTAAAAGCTAGTCCAATATTCAGGGAATTGGAGTACTTGCCACTAGGCTCCTAAAAAAGAAGGAACATAGCTGGTGAAAGCTGAACCTATTGCAGAGAAGAGAGACAATCTAATCCCATTAGGGTATCTGAGAAACCTGAATGGGGTTCAGAAATATAACAAGCCTGATCCTGAGAGAGAGGGGCCAGAGTGAACCATTTTGCATAATTCTCTGGGTCCTGGTTGCTAACTGGTGAGTATTGCTGTGGAGATTTGAAGATTGAGAAATGGCCAAATAGATTCTGTCCTAGAATTCACCAGTTATTTTGATGTCGTGAGCTTTTCATTAAGACTCACTTTCAGTGAGAAAGAGAAAAGAGAAAAGAATTCTATCTCACATACCACAATGGAAAAAATAAAAGGTTGTGGGTATAGTCAAACAAATGTATTTATTCTCTGGATGCTGTCTCCACACCATTCCTCTCCTATTTCCTCTGAGACTATATCTGTAGAATATTGGGGCTGGAAACTAATAGAATGGTTAGACATTATTAGGAAGGCTGGGATTTTGGTAAGGTTGAATTGCTGAGGCTGACTGGGTTCTCTGCTTCTTGCCACCTGCTAAGGGAAGTCCCCCTAAAACACGGCAGAACTGTGGGATGCTTGTCACTAGCCCCACCCTGTTTCCTACTCAGTCAAGGGAGAGACACAGAGATCTTGTATCTGTCTCTCCTAGTTGCTTTCTATAAGTAACTGGTGCTCACGTATCTTGTTTACCTCCTCCTACACATTTGTTTGTGTGGTTAATGCCAGTGCTGATAGAAACTTAGAAAAAAGATTTTGATCTCCCTAAAGAGACAGAAGACATTTTCCCTCTTTCAGGATGAGTTAAGATATGGAGGGGTGAGTGGACATGTATTCCTTTTGAATTTCCCATAGAAAAGGGAAATGTACTTTGTTGTTTATACAAATGCTAGCTTTCCAAACAGAACAATGATTAACTGTGAACCATGATTTATATACTCCTAATACACCTAGCATAGATAAGCCTTTGTTGTGTTGAGTCATTTTCAATCATTTCCAAATTGTCATGACCCCTTTGGGGGGGTGGTGGTTCTTGACAAAGATACTAAATTGGTTTTACCATTTCCTTCTCCAACTTATTTTACAGATGAGGAAACTGAAGCAAACAGGGTTGAATGACTTGCCAGGATCACACAGCTAATAAGAGTCTGAGGTCAAAATTGAACTCAGGTCTTCCTGATTGCAGGCCAAGAACTCTATACACTGTGCCACCTACCTGCCCTAGATAAGTCTTTCAGAAAGGATAAACTTCACCCTCCTTTTATTTGTATTACATAAATGAATAACTTCTGTTTTAGGTGTTCTGTTATCACTTAAAAACTACTTACATATTCTCCCTATGAGGTTACGAGTTTAGAGTTCTTTCAGTTCAGCATATCCCATATAACTGGGGCTTTTTTTTTTTGGATGACATGGTAGCATAACCAAAATGTATCTTTCATTTTTTCCTGCTTTGGTACCTGAATATGATAGATGCTTTTTTCTTAATAGAAAGGTGGGCACTCCTATAAAAAAGGAGAACAGAATTTTAGATGCCAAGGCCAAAATAAATTGGGTGCTGTCCATGAAAAGCCAAGTTGCTGACAAAAATGAATTTCAGTGGTAATAAGAAGATAAATAATAAAATCATCAGGCAGTAGGCAGGTTTATGTTAATATGACGATAGAGGGGGAAAGTGGAGAAAGGTCAGGGATAAAGAGAGGGATAAATATGCCCCCAATAGATCAAGGATTCCTGAAAGAAAAAAGAATGAATAGCAGTCCGCAGCATTATAAGTCTGAAATCACTATGAAGAATTGGTAAGAGGGGTACCAATAAGCTTCAGGGAGTTCAATATTTCAAAAACCTCTATAGAAATGTTGGCATATATTTTAGACATAGCCTTAGATTGTGTGCCTACTTTGTCTCTGATCTAATCCAAGCTTTTCCTTTCAGTTTTCATTAATATTACACATTTAATCTGAAAGTCATGCTAGATTGCAGACACATACCCTTCCCAGCATGTCCCTTTGGTGAGTGATCAGTTACATAGAAAACTGAATACTTAAAGCAGTAACATAGAAAAAAACAGTACAAACAAGCTTTTCTCTTTAATTTAGTCATGTTGTCTACTAAATGACTTGCCCAGAGTCACATACCAAGCAAGCTCATCAGAGGTGGGGTTTGTCTTTTTAACTCCAAGGTGAACATTCTCTTCATGATGCTACATAGCCTCTTGAATAGTTAATGTTGATATACAAATCCATAAACTAAATATTATTTCTCACATCATTTTTGGAGACTCGGGACTTAAGCAACTCTATGTGAAGCCATATGCACAGCATAGGAGCAAGTATTCATAGGATTTTAGATTTAGAGCTATTAGAGACCTTAGAGGCCATTTAGTCCAAAACCTTACTTTAAAGCTAAGATAATTCCAAAAGATTCATGATGTAAAATGCTATCCATATCCAGAGAAAGAACTATGAAGTCTGAATGTAGATCTAAGCATACTATTTTCATTTTTTTCTTTCTCGTGGTTTTTCTCTTTTATTCTGATTTTTCTTTCACAACATGACTAATGTGGAAATATATTTAATATGATTGGACATGTATAGCCTATATCAGATAGCATGACATCTTGAAGTGGGGGCAGGGAAGAGGGAAAATTTGAAACTCAAAATCTTCTAAAATTGAATGGTGAAAACTATCTTCACATGTAACTGGAAAAAATAGTATTGTGTTTCTTCTTTCTTGTGGTTTCTCCCATTGGTTCTAATTCTTCTTTACAA